>NC_052321.1:17129669-17219669 GCF_016432855.1 Salvelinus namaycush | reverse complement strand
AGCTGGGCCACTCAGGGACATTCAGAGACTTGTCCCGAAGCCACTCCTGCGTTGTCTTGGCTGTGTGCTTAGGGTTGTTGTCCTGTTGGAAGGTGAACCTTCGCCCCAGTCTGAGGACCGGAGTGCTCTGGAGCAGGTTTTCATCAAGGATCTCTCTCTACTGCTCCGTTCATCTTTCCCTCGATCCTGACTAGTCTCCCAGTCCCTGCCGCTGAAAAACATCCCCACAGCATGATGCTGCCACCACCATGCTTCACCATAGGGATGGTGCCAGGTTTCCTGCAGATGTGACGCTTGGCATTCAGGCCAAAGAGTTCAATCTTGGTTTCATCAGACCAGATAATCTTGTTTCTCATGGTCTGAGAGTCTTTAGGTGCTTTTTGGAAAACTCCAAGTTGGCTATCATGTGCCTTTAACTGAGGAGTGGCTTCCATCTGGTACCCTTCCCCAGATCTGTGCCTCGACATCATGCTGTCTCTGAGCTCTACGGACAATTCCATCGACCTCATGGCTTGGTTTTTGCTCTGACATGCACTGTCAACTCTGGGACCTTATATAGACAGGTGTGTACCTTTCCAAATCATGTCCAATCAATTTAATTTGCCACAGGTGGACTCCAATCAAGTTGAAGAAACATCTCAAGGATGATCATTGGAAACAATACGCACCTGAGCTCAATTTCAAATCTCATAGCAACGGATCTGAATACTTATGTAAATAAACTATTTCTGTTTTGTATTTTTTATAAATTTGCAAAAATGTCTAGAAACCTTTTTTTTTCTCGTTTTGTCATTATGGGGTATTGTGTTCAGATTAATGAGGGGAAAATATAATTGAATACATTTTAGAATAAGGCTGTAACAACAAAATGTGGAAAAAGTGAAGGGGTCTGACTACTTTCTGAAGGCACTGTATGCAACATAAATATACACATTATACCCAAACAATATATATATATATATACATATATATATATACTAAAATAAAATAAAAATACAGTCATGGGAAGCACAAATAAAACCTCACAAATCACCCATAAAAGGAAGATCCAATCGCAGTCCTCCCTGCTTCTTTCCATACTGTAGGAGCCTGTTCTCTCAGAGGTTAACGTCCAACGTCCGTTTCTCAACAACACCTGGGAGTTATGGATCTCTAACTGTAGCTCAGTGTTACAGATGTGTGTCAGTAAGCCGGTTGATAGGAATTGTCACCACAGCAGGAACACAGGACATCCTGCCTGGCAATAGCTCACTGGACTCTGACACTTACCAGTCAAGCAAAGGAAAAACATATTACTTTCAACACAAGAAAAGTGCCTGTCGTTTAGCATATTGTACTTGGTAAAAAATTGCTGATGTTGTTCAAAACAACCACTACAACTAGTTACATCACTTCTGGTGTTGTGGTTTAGTAGAACTGTTGAATAGATGTATGTACACAGGCTGCTCAGCTCAGCCCAGGCTGTTTTCATTTCACAGGCTGCTCAGCTCAGCCCAGGCTGTTTTCATTTCACAGGCTGCTCAGCCCAGGCTGTTATCATTTCACAGGCTGCTCAGCTCAGCCCAGGCTGTTTTCATTTCACAGGCTGCTCAGCTCAGCCCAGGCTGTTTTCATTTCACAGGCTGCTCAGCTCAGCCCAGGCTGTTATCATTTCACAGGCTGCTCAGCTCAGGCTGTTTTCATTTCACAGGCTGCTCAGCTCAGGCTGTTTTCATTTCACAGGCTGCTCAGCCCAGGCTGTTTTCATTTCACAGGCTGCTCAGCCCAGGCTGTTTTCATTTCACAGGCTGCTCAGCTCAGGCTGTTTTCATTTCACAGGCTGCTCAGCTCAGCCCAGGCTGTTTTCATTTCACAGGCTGCTCAGCTCAGCCCAGGCTGTTTTCATTTCACAGGCTGCTCAGCTCAGGCTGTTTTCATTTCACAGGCTGCTCAGCTCAGGCTGTTTTCATTTCACAGGCTGCTCAGCTCAGCCCAGGCTGTTTTCATTTCACAGGCTGCTCAGCTCAGCCCAGGCTGTTTTCATTTCACAGGCTGCTCAGCTCAGGCTGTTTTCATTTCACAGGCTGCTCAGCTCAGGCTGTTTTCATTTCACAGGCTGCTCAGCCCAGGCTGTTTGCATTTCACAGGCTGCTCAGCTCAGCCCAGGCTGTTTGCATTTCACTGGCTGCTCAGCCCAGGCTGTTTTCATTTCACAGGCTGCTCAGCCCAGGCTGTTTTCATTTCACAGGCTGCTCAGCCCAGGCTGTTTTCATTTCACAGGCTGCTCAGCCCAGGCTGTTTGCATTTCACAGGCTGCTCAGCCCAGGCTGTTTTCATTTCACAGGCTGCTCAGCCCAGGCTGTTTTCATTTCACAGGCTGCTCAGCTCAGCCCAGGCTGTTTTCATTTCACAGGCTGCTCAGCCCAGGCTGTTTGCATTTCACTGGCTGCTCAGCCCAGGCTGTTTTCATTTCACAGGCTGCTCAGCCCAGGCTGTTTTCATTTCACAGGCTGCTCAGCTCAGCCCAGGCTGTTTTCATTTCACAGGCTGCTCAGCCCAGGCTGCCCAGGCTGCTCACCCCTCACAGTGGGTGAGTGGCAGCCTCGACCCCATGTGACCCTGAGCCCTGCTTCTGCTGATGTCAGCGTCTTGCTGCAGATTTAGCCTTGTGTTTTAAACAAATCCCCAGCCCCATGCGAGCCCTGAACTGAGCCCATGCAGCCCTGAACCCAGCCTCAGCCACATGTAGCTCTGAACCCAGCCTCATGTAGCTCTGAACCCAGCCCCATGTAGCTCTGAACCCAGCCTCAGCCCCATGCAGCCCTGAACCCAGCCTCAGCCACATGCAGCCCTGAACCCAGCCCCATGTAGCTCTGAACCCAGCCCCATGTAGCTCTGAACCCAGCCCCATGTAGCTCTGAACCCAGCCCCATGTAGCTCTGAACCCAGCCCCATGTAGCTCTGAACCCAGCCCCATGTAGCTCTGAACCCAGCCTCAGCCCCATGCAGCCCTGAACCCAGCCTCAGCCACATGCAGCCCTGAACCCAGCCCCATGTAGCTCTGAACCCAGCCCCATGTAGCTCTGAACCCAGCCCCATGTAGCTCTGAACCCAGCCCCATGTAGCTCTGAACCCAGCCCCATGTAGCTCTGAACACAGCCCCATGCAGCTCTGAACCCAGCCCCATGTAGCTCTGAACCCAGCCCCATGTAGCTCTGAACCCAGCCCCATGCAACCGTTAACCCAGCCCCATGCAGCCCTGAACCCAGTCCCATGCAACCGTTAACCCAGCCCCAGCTCCATGCAGCCCTGAACCCAGTCCCATGCAACCGTTAACCCCAGCCCCATGAAGCCCTGAACCCAGCCCCATGCAGCCCTGAACCCAGTCCCATGCAACCGTTAACCCAGCCCCAGCTCCATGAAGCCCTGCACCCAGCCCCATGCAGCCCTGAACCCAGCCCCATGAAGCCCTGAACCCAGCCCCATGCAGTACTGAACCCAGCCCCATGCAGCCCTGAACCCAACCCCAGCCCAATGCAGCCCTGAACCCAGCCCCAGCCCCAAGAAGCCCTGAACCCAGCCCCATGCAGTACTGAACCCAGCCCCATGAAGCCCTGAACCCAGCTCCATGCAGCCCTGAACCCTGTCCCATGCAACCGCTAACCCAGCCCCAGCTCCATGCAGCCCTGAACCCAGTCCCATGCAAACGTTAACCCAGCCCCATGCAGCCCTGAACCCAGTCCCATGCAACCGTTAACCCAGCTCCAGGTCCATGCAGCCCTGAACCCAGTCCCATGCAACCGTTAACCCAGCCCCAGCTAATCCCAGCCTCAGCCCCAAGGGGACTGCTTCACCCCACTTATTAAAGGGCCAGTACACAAATTGCAGCCAGTGAGCACAACACACTGCTCTCTAATATGATTTTTAACTCACTCACCTTTTTTGATCTATCTCTCTTACCCTGGTTTCTTTCTGTTTCAATCCCTTTTAGTAAGAGTGCATTCCATAACAACATCTTTACTATTTGGCTTCAAGCTATCCACGTTAATGCCATGTAGAGAGGAAAGAGAGAGAGTGACCCAGCAAGTTAAAGAGGCTGAACAGGATATCCTGTGTTGCCCTTACTCACTGCCTCTCTGAATGAAACAGAGTGTGTATGAGGATGGGGCCATGCTGTGGGTTATGAAACCAACTCATAACTTGCCATCTTATCATTGTTGTCTGCCTGGACTATCTCATTCAGACAGACTTCTGTACCGGGTTCATACACATATTTCAATGTATCTACCTCATTTCTATCACAAAGCCAGAGGGTTCTGCACACGGAACATGTTCTTACTGAGTTACCCCATGTTACTGTTTGATGTACGTTATGTTTCCAAAACAACTAGCTTTACCTGGATGTCAAGTTCATGTATTTCTTCTGGGAATTTGGTGAGAGCAGAAGGCAAGTCAAAGGGAAGCACATTTTGTTTGTGTCACTGTAGTAGGGTCTAGTGTTTTAGTGTGTGTGTGTGTGTGGGTGAATGTGTGCATGTGCGTGTGTTTGTGTGTGTGTGTACATACAAGCGTGCCTGCATGTGTGTGTGTGCCTGTGTGTGTGATGGTGTGAGTATACACATCATGTCTCATTGTGGTTACGCCTGTGGTCAGGTCTGACTTGAAAAGAGAGAAGAGAGCAACAGACAAAATGGATGACGCATGCCACATTTATACTGAACAAAAATATGAACGCAACAAGTAAAGTGTTGGTTCCATGTTTCATGAGCTGAAATAAAAGATCCCAGAAATGTTCCACATGCACAAAAAGCTGATTTCTCTCAAATTTTGTGCACAAATTTGTTTACATCCCTGTTAGTGAACATTTCTCATTTGCCAAGATAATCCATCAACCTGACAGGTGTGGCATATCAAGAAGCTGATTAAACAGCATGATCATTAAACAGGTGCACCTTGTGCTGGGGACAATAAAAGGCCACTCTAAAATGTGAAGTTTTGTCCAACCACACAATGCCACAGATGTCTCAAGTTTAGAGGGAGAGTGCAATTAGCATGCTGACTGCAGGAATGTCCACCAGAGCTGTTGCAAGATAATTGAATGTTAATTTCTCTACCATAAGCTGTCTTCAACATCGTTTTAGAGAATTTGGCAGTACATACAACCGGCCTCACAACCACAGACCATGTGTAACCACGCCAGCCAAGGACCTCCACATCCGGCTTCTTCACCTTTGGGATTGTCTGAGACCAGCCACCCGGACAGCTGATGAAACTGAGGAGTACTTCTGTCTATAATAAAGCCCCTTTGTGGGGAAAAACTCATTCTGATTGGCTGCGCCCCTGCCCAGTCATGTGAAATTCATAGATTAGGGTCTAATGAATTTATTTCAATTGACTGATTTCCTTATATGAACTGTAACCCAGTAAAATCGTTGAAATTGTTGCATGTTGTGTTTATATTTTTGTTCAGTATATGTCACTGTCAGAATCAGACAGTGTCTTTACCACACCACTTTCCTTTATGGCTGGAAAACAATCACGTGGACTAATATCGTTGAGGTTTCTTTCTGCTGACAAAGTCTAGCTTTGTGTGATCAAAAGTATTTTAGGAATACTCCTACTTCAGTCACCTCCATTATATTCAGTAGGTTTGCAACAGTCAGTTTGTACACCAGACAAAAGTAAATGACATACAAGTGTCTGCATAGTGGATGAGTATTTGGACAAAGAGTGGATCATCTTAGTCAGGACATCGCTTCAACAAACACACCATCCCTAAAGCCTCATGTCTCCCAGTCTACGTACACTGAGTCTGGCCGGAGTGGAGGCAGAGCACCCGTTTGTCCCCCGCCCACACCTGACAAAACTTTATTACCAGTGAGTGAGTGTGTCCTCTTGACCAGTGTGTTGTGTTAAAGGGTTTTGTGTGAACAGCTGGGTTAGGGCCTGTCACACACCCCACCTCCCCATCCTAAAGGCACCAGGCCTGGGTACAGACTGCTCATAAATAGCCTCTTATCAGAACTAGCCCCACACTGTTGTTCTGCTAGTAAACATCAGGGAAGACTCTGGGACTGTGTGCACCATAGATCAATTTAGAAATTAGGCTGTAACAAGGATTTAGGGAATATATATTTCTTTGCTTTGTCCAACTCTGAAATAGCAATAAAAAAACGTTTTGGTGTATGAGAACATTATTTTCCCAGAAACATTGGTGTTACCTACAGTACCTCAAATCAACTCAATCAAAAATTAATTTTGGTCTCTCTAAAGACAACCATTCCCCTCACTGACCCAGTCAACAACAACATTTTGTCTTAATTTTCCTTTAGAAAGTGGCATATTGTTGATAGCGCCAGCCTCTTTCTTGGAGGCTGAGTACAGGGAATGTGTCGTGTTAGACCTTACTTATTCTGCTCTTCTAATAGAATCAGCCAAACAGAAGATGATTCAGGAGAGAAGAGTTTATCGTGTTAATGTTACTCTGTCCTCTCAAAATAATACAAGTATCAAAGAAGTCATTATCTAACACTGGTCCCAGCTTCTGGCTGTAAACCACTACCCCATCATGGGGTTCTCATTAGAGTTTTTATTAGAATATACTGAATTACAGAGGGTGTGTGTGTGTGTCTGTGTGTGTGTGTGTTTCTTGGAGAACATCTTGGTAATTACTTCTCCTAATGCTTCTCCAAACAGTTTACAGCACAGTGGACGGGTAGACTGAAGACAACAGTGTACAGTCACATCGACCAACCAACAGGTCCATTGGATTATACCCATGGCAACCTTTAATTTGCCCACACTACAGGTAGCAGTACGTCAACAGTGCACAGTAAGCAACACAAACCAACACAGCAAAACTGGCTCAGAACAACAAGTAACAAAGCATTTAACAGATAACACTTGCTAACTGGGGTCTTTGAAAAAGTATGAGTGTTTGTCATTCTCTCTCTCTCTCTCTCTCTCTCTCTCTCTCTCTCTCTCTCTCTCTCTCTCTCTCTCTCTCTCTCTCTCTCTCTCTCTCTCTCTCTCTCTCTCTCTCTCTTTCTCGCTCTCTCTCTCTTTCTTGCTCTGTCTCTCTGTCTACCTCCCTATTGAAGCAGAGTGGTTGGTTGTCTTGGCGTCTGTCCAGCCAGTCAGCCCTCCTGAGCCCAGTCTGGAAATCACAGGAGATTACTCTGTCATCCAGGCCAATCTCAATGGAGTCTACCTTATTGTTTTAAATCATAATGAATTCCTTATGAAAGCAGTCCAACTCTCTCTCTTTATCTCTCTCTCTTTATCTCTCTCTTTATCTCTCTCTTTATCTCTCTCTCTTTATCTCTCTCTTTATCTCTCTCTCTTTATCTCTCTCTTTATCTCTCTCTTTATCTCTCTCTTTATCTCTCTCTTTATCTCTCTCTTTATCTCTCTCTTTATATCTCTCTCTCTCTCTCTCTCTCTCTCTCTCTCTCTCTCTCTCTCTCTCTCTCTCTCTCTCTCTCTCTCTCTCTCTCTCTCTCTCATGTTCACCACTGTAAAGAGTCCAAAAACAACCCAAAAAGAGTATTACTTCCACTCCCTCCCCCAAGTGAAAGGAAAAGAGAATCAAATGTTATTGTCTCGTCATCACTCTTTTTATTTCATTTTTAATGCCCTGGTGATGTTTTCTATGATGTTTCATATTGTTCAGAGGGCACTGATCAGCGGGGAGATAGCACTCTGAGGTACAATAGGTGAAGTGGGGTACTGGGGGTAAAGGGGGCAAGAGGGTATTAGGATGTTAGGCTGCTAGAGTGGGAACTGTTGCACTTTGCACAGGTTGGAGAAATCCGATCCAAGATCAGGGACGATGGACTTCAACAATAATACAGGGACAGTGGCTTGTCCCTGAGCACTCTTTCTACTGTTGTAGGGCCTTATCTAACACCTTATCTAACCAGAACCTTGAGCATAGCTGGACTTTGACTAGTACTAAATGTATAGTAATTTGCCACCATTTTGTTTAACCCCCGGTCCTGGGAGACCACATCCATATGGCTCTTCTCTAATACGTTTTTGACTTTCTTCCCTGCTCTCCTCCTGCTGCTGTAAGTCTTTATTGGAACAGTCAGCAGGCTTTAAGCAGCCCAGTCACACCACTAAAGCATCATTACGATCAAAAGCATCTAATGCCTACAGTCATTACAGAGGGTTCTTAAATGACAGAACATGTGACCACAATGTGTGACTCATCTGAGAGCACACATATGCAAATAAACACACACACACACACACACACATGCACGCACACGCACACGCACACACACACAAGCTCGCTCACGCACACACGCGCACACACACTCTCACACACTCTCACACATCTTGCATTGACACCTGAGGCAAAATTACTGTAAATCTCACGTATGCTGTAGGGGCCGAACACCAGTTGCCTGCTTCGACATGTTCTCCTGACCTCAGAGTAGAGTCAAGCCTGAGTAGAGCCACGCATGTCAACTGATAATGTAGCTCTCACTTAGTCAATAGCTCTAAACTGCTGCTTATAACATTCCATTTGTAAAAACATTTCCTAAATGTCATCTGCTCCTTTTGGAAAGTCACACATCACTGCCATCATCAGATATTCTGGATAGGATTGATGCAGTCTTTACTAAGAGATGTGTTATTGGCATCCATTCCTTTTGAAATAAGTTTGTCTTTGGGCTTATGTGATGTTGCTTTTCTTCTAACAGTACCAGTACAATGTGCAACATGAAAGGTACCACTTCAGAGAGCTGTTGAGCTTTCAACTTCAACATGTGCCTCCTGAGACGCTGGCTCTCTGTCAGAGCCGAGAACAAAGACCTCCATCCGCCTGGCTGCTGCTGGGAGGTGTGTGTGTGTGTGTGTGTGTGTGTGTGTGTGTGTGTGTGTGTGTGTGTGTGTGTGTGTGTGTGTGTGTGTGTGTGTGTGTGTGTGTGTGTGTGTGTGTGTGTGTGTGTGTGTGTGTGCGTGTAGTGTGTGTGTGTGTGTGTGTGTGTGTGTGTGTGTGTGTGTGTGTGTGTGTGTGTGTGTGTGTGTGTGTGTGTGTGTGTGTGTGTGTGTGTGTGTGCGTGTGTGTGTGCGTGTGTGCGTGTAGTGTGTGTGTGTGTGCGTGTGTGCGTGTAGTGTGTGTAGAGGAAGTGAGGAGATATTGTTTTCCAGGTTTCTGTTTATCCTTGTTAGGTCTCCAACCGGACCACTTATCCATTCTGTGTTGTCGTTTTGTGTTTCTGTTACTGTGCAATGATTACTGTTGTCACTCACTGTGTCGCTGAGAACCATCACTTTGTATTAGCTGCTGTAGTCACATGTAAGCATTGCAATAACCAGCAACAGATGACACAACATTACATTTACATTTTGACAATGTAAATGACAATGTTAATAATTTAGCTCTGGTCCAGCTGAGCGACATTCATCTTTAAGAGAGCTAGGTGAAAGCACAACATACTGTATCACAATCGTAGCAAGTACATTTTCTCTCAACAAAGTAGTTATCAGCATAGTCAGTGCTAGTATATGTTTTTTTGGGGTGGAGTGCGGGGGTTTAAGATATTCAACATGTATATACAGTGGCAAGAAAAAGTATGTGAACCCTTTGGAATTACCTGGACTTCTGCATAAATTGGTCATCAAATTTGGTCTGATCTTCATCTAAGCCACAGCAATAGACAAACATAGTCTGCTTAAATTAATAACACACAAACAATTATATGTTTTCATGTCTTTATTGAACACACCGTGTAAACATTCACAGTGCAGGGTGGAAAAAGTATGTGAACCCTTGGATTTAATAACAGGTTTGACCCTCCTTTGGCAGCAATAACCTCAACCAAATGTTTTCTGTAGTTACGGATCAGACCTGCACAACGGTCAGGAGGATTTTTGAACCATTCCTCTTTACAAAACTGTTTCAGTTCAGCAATATTCTTGGGGTGTCTGGTCTGAACCGCTCTCTTGAGGTCATGCCACAGCATCTCAATTGGGTTGAGGTCAGGACTCTGACTGGGCCACTCCAGAAGGTGTATTTTCTTCTGTGGAAGCCATTTTGCTGTTGATTTACTTCTGTGTTTTGGGTTGTTGTCCTGTTGCATCACCCAACTTCTGTTGAGCTTCAATTGGCGGACAAATAGCCTTACATTCTCCTGCAAAATGTCTTGATAAACTTGGGAATTCATTTTTCTGTTGATGATAGCAAGCTGAGGCTGCAAAGCAGCTCCAAACCATGATGCTCCCTCCACCATAGTTTACAGTTGGGATGAGGTTTTGATGTTGATGTGCTGTGCCTTTTTTTCTCTACACATAGTGTTGTGTGTTCCTTCCAAACAACTCAACTTTAGTTTAATCTGTCCTCAGAATATTTTGCCAGTAGCGCTGTGGAACATCCAGATGCTCTTTTGTGAACTTCAGACATGCAGCAATGTTTTTTTTAGACAGCAGTGGCTTCTTCCGTGGTGTCCTCCCATGAACCCCATTCTTGTTTAGTGTTTTACGTATCGTAGACTCGCCAACAGAGATGTTAGCATCTTCCAGAGATTTCTGTAAGTCTTTAGCTGACACTCTAGGATTCTTCTTAACCTCAATGAGCATTCTGCACTGTGATCTTGCAGGTATCTTTGCAGGACGGCCACTCCTAGGGAGAGTAGCAACAGTGCTGAACTTTCTCCATTTATAGACAATGTGTCTTACCGTGGACTGATGATTATCAAGGCTTTTAGAGATACTTTTGTAACCCTTTCCAGCTTTATGCAAGTCAACAATTCTTAATCTTGGGTCTTCTGAGATCTCTTTTGCTTGAGGCATGGTTCACATCAGCCAATACCTCTTGTGAATAGCAAACTCAAATTTTGTGAGTGTTTTTTATGGGGCAGGGCAGCTCTAACCAACATCTCCAATCTTGTGTCAATGATTGTACTCCAGGTTAGCTGACTCATGACTCCAAATAGCTTTTGGAGAAGTCATTAGCCTAGGGGTTCACATATTTTATCCAACCTACACTGTGAATGTTTAAATTATGTATTCAATATAGACAAGAAAAATACAATAATTTGTGTGTTATTAGTTTAACCCCATCAGGCTTTAACCCCATCAGGCTTTAACTCCATCAGGGTGCACTTACACAGTAGTAGAAAAAGTACCCAATATCATACTTGAGTAAAAGTAAATGACTCAAGTAAAAGTGAAAGTCACTCAGTAAAATACTACTTAGTAAAAGTAAAAGTAAAAGTCTAAAAGTATTTGGTTTTAAATATACTTAAGTACCAAAGTAAGTGTAATTGCTAAAATATACTTAAGTATCAAAAGTAAAAGTATAAATAATTTCAAATTCCTTACATTAAGGAAACAAGATGGCACTATTTATTTTTACTTTTAGGATAGACACTCCAACACTCAGACATCATTTACAAACGAAGCATGTGTTTAGTGAGTTCGCTAGATCAGAGGCAGTAGGGATGACCAGGGATGCTCTCTTGATAAGTGTGTGAATTGGAATTTTCTGTCCTGCTAAGCATTCAAAATGTAATGAGTTCTTTTGGGTGTCAGGGAAAATGTATTGAGTAAAAGTACATTCTTTTCTTTAGGAATGTAGTGAAGTAAAAGTAAAAGTTGTCAAAAACAAAAATAGTAAAGTAAAGTAAATATACCCCTAAAAACTACTTAAGTAGTACTTTAAAGTGTTTTTACTTAAGTACTTTACACCACTGCTATTACAAACACACAC
This sequence comes from Salvelinus namaycush, assembly GCF_016432855.1. NCBI lineage: Eukaryota > Metazoa > Chordata > Actinopteri > Salmoniformes > Salmonidae > Salvelinus > Salvelinus namaycush. The sequence continues at coordinate 17,207,968 of NC_052321.1, read as the reverse complement.
ACATGCATACACAAACACACACGCATTAACAAACACACACGTGGGCATACACAAACACACGTACACATATACACAAACACACACGCACGCATACACAAACACACACGCACGCATACACAAACACACACGTGCACATACACAAACACACACGCACGCATACACAAACACGCACGTCCACATATACAAACGCACACGTGTGCATAAACAAACACACATGTGGACATACACAAACACACACGTGCACATACACAAACACACAGATGCACATACACAAACACACACGTGCACATACACAAACACACAGATGCACATACACAAACACACACGTGCACATATACAAACACACACGTGCACATACACAAACACAGACGTGCACATATACAAACACACATGCATGCATACACAGACACACAGGCATACACAAACACACACGTGCGCATACACAAACACACACACATACACAAACACACATACACACATACACAAACACACATGCACGCATACACAAACACAAATGCATGCATACACAAACTCACACGTGCACATACACAAACATACACGTGGACATACACAAACAGACACGTGCACATATATAAACACGCACGTGCACATATACAAACACACACGTGGACATATACAAACACGCACGTGGACATATATAAACACACACGTGCACATATACAAACACACACGTGGACATATACAAACACGCACGTGGACATATATAAACACGCACGTGGACATATACAAACACGCACGTGGACATATACAAACACGCACGTGGACATACACAAACACACACGTGAACATACACAAACACACACGTGCACATATACAAACACACACGTGCACATACACATACACACACGTGCACGTATACAAAACACACGTGCACACATACAAACACACACGTGGACATACACAAACACACGTGCATATACATAAACACGTGCACACTCAAACACAGTCAGTGTGCTCATGTACACATGAACACACACGCATGCACTCACACACACACACACCCACACACACACACAGATACTGTACATATAGATTTCTCGCCACCATAAAAGCACTGAGGCAGTTGATATTCGGATATTTGGTTTCATTTCAGGTAATTATGTTATGGTTTGTTCTGTATGATTAAAAGATCGACTGCAGTTACACAACACAACCTCTGACCTCTGATATCCTCACAGCTCATAAACCAGAGGAAAGGAAAGACAGTGAATTTAAGTTGAAGCAGAGATCCTCAACATAATTATAAGCACACCTTTTTACTGGATAGTCATTTCAGCTAATTCACTCTAATTTTGCTCATCCTTTTATGTCGCCCCTTGGCATGGAGACAAAGAGCTTCAAAGAGTGCAGTCGACCCCAGTCCAAACCACAGACCCCTACCCCCAGCCATCAGGATGGACTGGTAAAACTCCTCAAATACGGACACATCAAAGCAGGTGCCGGTGTGTGACCTGACCACAATGACACTGCAGGGGTGGAGCCCAAACAAACTCCCCCAGCTATGACTGTGCAGGACAATCAACAGCCAAGAAGAGAGTGAGAGGAGGATGAGGAGAAAAAGGGGGAGGTTGTCTCTCCTCTCACAACTGCAGTCCAGTTCAGAAATGTCCTTCCTTCTCTTTATCTCCGAGTTCCTCTCCTGTCTATTTCCATACGCTCTAGTCTTCTCCTCACCTTCCTTTCATTTTCCTACCCTCCCTCCCCCTCCTCATCTGGAAAGCATTAGCAGGGCTTGTGTCAGGCACGTTTCTGATAGCTGAGGAGCAATGCTAGTGGAAAATTCTCCGCTTGACCAGAGCCCAGACCACAGCACAGCAACACATGTCCTGGGAAGGCTATGACTGGGATGAGCTGTCACAGCCAATAAGGAAGACTGATGTGGAGACAGGCAGAGAGAAAGGAGAGTGCTGCAAGGACTTGTTCCAGCTGTTTGTTGATACATGGCTTTCTCCATAGCTAGGAAGGCAAGCAGGAAGGAATGCACGCAGGCAATGAGGTAGGAAGGCAGGAAGGCAGGCAGGAAGGCAAGAAGGCAGGCAGGAAGGCAAGAAGGCAGACAGGAAGGCAGGAAGGTAGGAAGGAAGGCAGACAGGCAGGGTGAGGAGTGGTGGAGGGGATGAGCTGAATGATGGCGGAACTACCTGTCAATCAGTTTGGTGCATTAATCTGTTGACAAGCCTAGCTCCTCTTAACAAGCACTCCCAGAGTGCTCCACTACCCACAGCAAATTGGTGGTCGTCTCCAGTCAGAGCTGACTGAGATCTGTGGGCTGAGCTGTTACCTGGGGCTAGGCAGGCAGGCCGAGAAGAGAGGCGAGGATAGGGCGGGCTCCTTTTGCCCAGCTCCTAAATTACAGCGCTGCTCATCTCACTGTGCCCGAGGCCATATGTGTGCAAATACATACAAACTCTCTCTGTTTCTGTAACCACACACACATACACACACATGCACACACATGCACACACATGCACACACATGCACACACATGCACACCAACGCTCTCAGTTGCTTGCTTTCTCACATACACACACACCCACTTATCTTTGAACACAGTGTCCTAGATTAGCAGCTATATAGTGGCCTTGGATGTCCTCCCCTGAGACACATGCAGAAATGATCCCATAATGGCTCCTGGCACTAAATGCTCCCTACTCTACTCTGCTCTACTAGCCTGGGCTCACTGTGTTCCCAGGGTGAGGCCACAGGGCATTCCCGTGCACACACTCCAAAAACATCACACACACACACACACGCACACACACACACACACACACACACACACACACACACACACACACACACTCACACACACTCCCACCTCCTCAGATCCGCAACAACTGCTGTCCAGACCCCAATAGATAAGACCGTGTGAAAGGCATGGTGGTCTATTATTCTCATTCAACATGGGAGCCTGCAGTGTTTTACAAGTCTTTATGCTTTGTAACAGCATTCACACTGAAGTACTTTCCTTGTTGAGTTATTGTGTAACTATATGAGAAAACATGGTGGCATTATATTTATATAATATGTATAAAGCTCTCATTACTTCATCAAACAATTCATCAAACAACTAGCTATTGAAAAACCCTTGGAAACCCTATGGGGCGGTCTCCCGGACTCAGATTAAGCATATTCATAGACTAAAAAGTATACCTCTGTACACCACTCATCTCTACAGTGGTTTGTCTATTCCATGTCAGATCACCTCTACCAGGCTGATCACTACAAAAACACTTTGATTTCGGACGTTTGAAAAGGTTCTGAGAATGTGGATATATGCCTTACCCGGTGATCACAAAAAAAAGAAAGCCGATTACCCAGCTCTAGGCGCAAAGTCATGATGTTCAGAGCCGAAGTGGCTGCTCAGACCCTCCTGCAAAAATAAAAAGCCTTTTGTGAACTAACACTCACACTTGACTTTTCCCTCCCTTACTAGCCCTGACCTTGTTGATGGATATTTTATTGAGGGAAAGTGTACTTACAATGACTGAGATATGTGGTTGTCCCACTTAGCTACCTTAAGATGAATGCACAAACTTTAAGTCTCTCTGGATTAGAGTGTCTGCTAAATGACTAAAATATAAAAGTAAAAATGTGTCTATTCCATGTCAGGTCACCTCTACAGTAATGTGTCTATTAGATGTCAGGTCACCTCTACAGTAATGTGTCTATTAGATGGCAGGTCACCTCTACAGTAATGTGTCTATTAGATGTCAGGTCATCTCTACAGTGATGTGTCTATTAGATGTCAGGTCACCTCTACAGTAATGTGTCTATTAGATGTCAGGTCACCTCTACAGTAATGTGTCTATTAGATGGCAGGTCACCTCTACAGTAATGTGTCTATTCCATGTCAGGTCATCTCTACAGTGATGTGTCTATTAGATGTCAGGTCACCTCTACAGTAATGTGTCTATTAGATGTCAGGTCACCTCTACAGTAATGTGTCTATTAGATGGCAGGTCACCTCTACAGTAATGTGTCTATTAGATGTCAGGTCATCTCTACAGTAATGGGTCTATTAGATGTCAGGTCACCTCTACAGTGATGTGTCTATTAGATGTCAGGTCACCTCTACAGTAATGGGTCTATTAGATGTCAGGTCACCTCTACAGTGATGTGTCTATTCCATGTCAGGTCACCTCTACAGTAATGTGTCTATTAGATATCAGGTCACCTCTACAGTAATGTGTCTATTAGATGTCAGGTCACCTCTACAGTAATGGGTCTATTAGATGTCAGGTCACCTCTACAGTAATGTGTCTATTAGATGTCAGGTTACCTCTACAGTGATGTGTCTATTCAATGTCCGGTCATCTCTACAGTGGTGTGTCTATTAGATGTCAGGTCATCTCTACAGTGGTGTGGCTACACCATGTCAGGTCATCTCTACAGTGGTGTGGCTACACCATGTCAGGTCATCTCTACAGTGGTGTGTCTACACCATGTCAGGTCATCTCTACAGTGATGTGTCTATTAGATGTCAGGTCATCTCTACAGTGGTGTGGCTACACCATGTCAGGTCATCTCTACAGTGGTGTGGCTACACCATGTCAGGTCATCTCTACAGTGGTGTGTCTACACCATGTCAGGTCATCTCTACAGTGATGTGTCTATTCCATGTCAGGTCATCTCTACAGTGATGTGTCTATTAAATGTCAGGTCATCTCTACAGTGATGTGTCTATTCCATGTCAGGTCATCTCTACAGTGATGTGTCTACTTCCCATGTCAGGTCATCACTACAGTGATTTGTCTTTTAGATGTCAGGTCATCTCTACAGTGATGTGTCTTGTCCATGTCAGGTCATCTCTACAGTGATGTGTCTATTCGATGTCAGGTCATGTTTATATTTTTGTGTCTATACCATGTCAAGTCACCTCTACAGTTGTGTGTCTATACCATGTCAGGTCATCTCTACAGTGATGTGTCTTGTCCATGTCAGGTCATCTCTACAGTGATGTGTCATTTAAATGTCAGGTCATCTCTACAGTGATGTGTCTATTCGATGTCAGGTCATGTTTACAGTTATGTGCCTATTAGATGTCAGGTCATCTCTACAGTGATGTGTCTATTTCCCAGGCCAGGTCATCTCTACATTGGTGTGTCTATACCATGTCAAGTCACCTCTACAGTACTGTGTCTATTCCATGTAAGGTCATCATTGCAGTGATGTGTCTATTCCATGTCAGGTCACCTCTACAGTTGTGTGTCTATACCATGTCAGGTCATCTCTACAGTTGTGTGTCTATACCATGTCAGGTCATCTCTACAGTTCTGTGTCTATTAGATGTCAGGTCATCTCTACAGTTGTGTGTCTATTCCATGTCAGGTCATCTCTACAGTTGTGTGTCTATACAATGTCAGGTCATCTCTAAAGTGATGTGTCTATTCCATTTCAGGTCATCTCTACAGTGATGTGTCTATTTCCCATTTCAGGTCATTTATACAATGATGTGTCTATTCCATGTCAGGTCATCTCTACAGTACTGTGTCTATTCGATGTCAGGTCATCTCTACAGTTCTGTGTCTATTAGATGTCAGGTCATGTCCACATTGGTGTGTCTATACCATGTCAGGTCATCTCTAAAGTGATGTACATATTAGATGTCAGGTCATCACTACTGTGGTGTGTCTATACCATGTCAGGTCATCTCAACAGTGCTGTGTATATTAGATGTCAGGTCATCTCTACTGTGGTGTGTCTACAAGATGTCAGGTCATCTCTACAGTGATGTGTCTATTAGATGTCAGGTCATCTCTACAGTAATGTGTCTATTAGATGTCAGGTCACCTCTACAGTGATGTGTCTATTAGATGTCAGGTCACCTCTACAGTGATGTGTCTTAGATGTCAGGTCACCTCTACAGTAATGTGTCTATTAGATGTCAGGTCACCTCTACAGTAATGTGTCTATTAGATGTCAGGTCACCTCTACAGTGATGTGTCTATTCCATGTCCGGTCATCTCCACAGTGGTATGTCTACACCATGTCAGGTCATCTCTACAGTGGTGTGGCTACACCATGTCAGGTCATCTATACAGAAATGTATCTATTCCATGTTTGGTCATCTCTACAGTGATGTGTCTTGTCCATGTCAGGTAATCTCTACAGTGATGTGTCTTGTCCATGTCAGGTCATCTCTACAGTTATGTGTCTATACCATGTCAGGTCATCTCTACAGTGATGTGTCTTGTCCATGTCAGGTCATCTCTACAGTGATGTGTCATTTAAATGTCAGGTCATCTCTACAGTGATGTGTCTATTCGATGTCAGGTCATGTTTACAGTTATGTGCCTATTAGATGTCAGGTCATCCCTACAGTGGTGTGTCTATGCAATGTCAGGTCATCTCCATAGTGTATAGTGGTGTGTCTATGCCATAGTGCTCAGCTCCATAGTGTATAGTGCTGTATCTATGCCATAGTGGTCATCTCCATAGTGTATGGTGTGCCATCCATGCCATGTCTGTGGGCCTGCAGTCTGACACAGAAACCAAAGAGGAGACTTGTCTTTAATTAAAGCTAAGCTCTGTGTCAGTCTAATTGCTTCAAAAGCTGCAGCCTCTCTCTTATTGTTCTCCGGCCACATCAAAGACTAACACAAACTGGTTTCCTTTTCTTCTAATTTCTTCAAAAACCACGCTGTCACGCTATGAACCTATCAGCAAGGTTGTTGTTTTTTTGTCTCCACCCCTGTCTCCCAGACACACACTCTCTACTGTAATGTGGAGCAGGTCTCCTGGTGACCTCATAGTGGGTTTGATGTGGCAGAGGGTGTCACATTAGTAACCTGAGTCAGCAACTTCAGTTTCTGTCCTTTACTGGTTCTTCACCTTGACTTCACTGTGTTGGTACCCAAACTAAACTATTGGTTGTTGTTGGTAAAAACACGATGTACCAGCATGAACCATCAATCATAATAGAATCATACATTCTAACATTATGCAATGATACTTTTAATTGTGCAAATTCCACCCCACTTCCTCTCTCAGTGTCTATGTGTGCGTGCGTGCCTGCATGTGTGTGCGTGCATGTGTGTGCGTGTGTGTGTGTGTGTGCATACATGTGTGTACACTACAACTCCAGAAGTCTATTCTCTTTGATGTCCACAAAGTAGTGCCCTCATGTCCAGCCCCTCTCTGCCAGGAAAACTGGGTCCCCCAGGAGCCCCACTGGCTGCTGAGAGAAAAAGGCTCTTTTTGATGTTCTAAAGAGGGACGATCTCCAATGTAATTTAGCCTTTCATCTGCTCCTTCTTTTGTCTGTGATTCATCCAGACTTTGGCAAAGTTAACAACCTTTTCACAATTCCAAAGTAATATCATACAGCTTTTAAAAATAAACAGCTCCTGAGTGAGAAGGGAAGAGGGTCCAATAACAATACACCAAAGGACTGGGCATTTGCTATCTCTCACAATCATCATGTTATCCATCATCAGTAGTATACAGTAACTATTTTGTTTCATATAAGTAAATGTTGCAATCAGATCAGAGTAATGTGCATACATGTGGTATTTGTAGGGTTTTGGCTATTATACACTAACACAAGTTTCAAATCACAAACTATCCACAAATCCACAATTGGGTCTCACTGCTAACACTATGGTGTTAGTTCTGTTCTACAAATGGAGAAACACTTACTCCAGTTCTAACATCTTACTCTACAGTCGTGGCCAAAAGTTTTGAGAATGACACAAATATTAATTTTCACAAAGTTTGCTGCTTCAGTGTCTTTAGATATTTTTGTCAGATGTTACTATGGAATACTGAAGTATAATTACAAGCATGTCATAAGTGTCAAAGGCTTTTATTGACAATTACATGAAGTTGATGCAAAGAGGCAATATTTGCAGTGTTGACCCTTCTTTTTCAAGACCTCTGCAATCTGCCCTGGCATGCTGTCAATTAACTTCTGGGCCACATCCTGACTGATGGCAGCCCATTCTTGCATAATCAATGCTTGGAGTTCGTCAGAATTTGTGGGTTTTTGTTTCTCCACCCGCCTCTTGAGGATTGACCACAGGTTCTCAATGGGATTAAGGTCTGGGGAGTTTCCTGGCCATGGACCCAAAATATTAATGTTTTGTTCCCCGAGACACTTAGTTATCACTTTTGCCTTATGGCAAGGTGCTCCATCATGCTGGAAAAGGCATTGTTCATCACCAAACTGTTCCTGGATGGTTGGGAGAAGTTCCTCTCAGAGGATGTGTTGGTACCATTCTTTATTCATGGCTGTGTTCTTAGGCAAAATTGTGAGTGAGCCCACTCCCTTGGCTGAGAAGCAACCCCACACATGAATGGTCTCAGGATGCTTTGCTGTTGGCATGACACAGGACTGATGGTAGCATTCACCTTGTCTTCTCCGGACAAGCTTTTTTCCGGGTGCCCCAAACGATCAGAAAGGGGATTCATCAGAGAAAATGACTTTACCCCAGTCCTCAGCAGTCCAATCCCTGTACCTTTTGCAGAATATCAGTCTGTCTCTGATGTTTTTCCTGGAGAAAAGTGGCTTCTTTGCTGCCCTTATTGACACCAGGCCATCCTCCAAAAGTCTTCACCTCACTGTGCGTGTAGATGCACTCACACCTGCCTGCTGCCATTCCTGAGCAAGCTCTGTACTGGTGGTGCCCCAATCCCGCAGCTGAATCAACTTTAGGAGATGGTCTTGGCGCTTGCTGGATTTTCTTGGGCGCCCTGAAGCCTTCTTCACAACAATTGAACCGCTCTCCTTGAAGTTCTTGATGATCTGATAAATGGTTGATTTAGGTGCATTCTTACTGGCAGCAATATCCTTCCTTGTGAAGCCCTTTTTGTGCAAAGCAATGATGACGGCACGTGTTTCCTTGCAGGTAACCATGGCTGACAGAGGAAGAACACTGATTCCAAACACCACCTTCCTTTTGAAGCTTCCAGTCTGTTATTCGAACTCAATCAGCCTGACAGAGTGATCTCCAGCCTTGTCCTCGTCAACACTCACACCTGTGTTAACGAGAGAATCCCTGACATGATGTCAGCTGGTCCTTTATTGGCAGGGCTGAAATGCAGTGGAAATGTTTTTGGGGGATTCAGTTCATTTGCATGGAAAAGAGGGACTTTGCAATTAATTGCAATTCATCTGATCACTCTTCATAACATTCTGAAGTATATGCAAATTGCCATCATACAAACTGAGTCAGCAGACTTTGTGAAAATTAATATTTGTGTCATTCTCAAAACTTTTGGCCACGACTGTAGATCTAACATCTTACTTCAGATAAAATATCTTACTCCAGATCTAACATCTTATTCCAGTACTAATATCTTACTCTAGATCTAACATCTTACACCAGATCTAACATTTTACTCTAGGTCTAACATCTTACTCCAGGTCTAATATCTTACTCTAGATCTATCATCTTACTCCAGAGCTAACATCTTATTCCAGTACTAATATCTTACTCTAGATCTAACATCTTACTCCAGACCTAAAATCTTACTCCAGATCTAACATCTTATTCCAGTACTAAAATCTTACTCTAGATCTGACATCTTACTCTAAATCTAACATCTTACTCCAGTGCTAGTGTTACAGGTCTGGAGTAAGATACTAGATCTGGAGTAAGATGTTAGTTCTGGAATAAGATCTGGAGTAAGATATTAGTACTGGAGTAAGAGAATAGATCTGGATTAAGATGTTATATCTGGAGTAAGATGTTCGTTCTAGAGTAAGATGTTAGATCTGGAGTAAGATGTTAGATATGGAGTAAGATATTAGATCTGGAGTAAGATGTTAGATCTGGAATAAGAACTAGAGTAAGATATTTGTACTGGAGTAAGATAATAGATCTGGAGATCTAACATCTAACATCTTACTCCAGATCTAATATCTTACTCCAGATCTAATATTTTACTCCAGTGCTAATATCTTACTCCAGATCTTATTCCAGAACTAACATCTTACTCCAGATCTAGCATCTTACTCCAGTACTAATATCTTATTCCAGATCTAACATCTTACTCCAGATCAAATATCTTACTCCAGATCTAACATCTTACCTCAGTACTAATATCTTACTCCAGATCTAATATTTTACTCCAATGCTAATATCTTACTCCAGATCTTATTCCAGAACTAACATCTTACTCCAGATCTAGCATCTTACTCCAGTACTAATATCTTATTCCAGATCTAATATCTTACTCTAGATCTAACATCTTACTCTAGATCTAACATCTTACTCCAGATCTAGCATCTTACTCCAGATCTAACATCTTATTCCAGATATAACATATTACTCCAGATCTTACTCCAGATCTATTCTCTTACTCCAGTACTAATATCTTACTCCAGATCTTATTCCAGATCTAACATCTTACTCCAGATCTAACATCTTTCTCCAGATCTAACATTTCTATTGTGGAAAAAGGCTAGTTTTACAGGTCTGCTCTGGAGACTAAGCACTTTTCTAATTCTACTGAAAAGAAACCTGTTTTTCAGGATTCATAAGCGATTCCCGAAGTGACCAGGCACTTCGGCAATCGCTTTACCCTGGTGATTTATGGTCCAGTGCAGTAACAGTCCTAATAGTAGAGACTATAGGGGAGTTTAAAACTGAGTTTGACAAGCTGTTTGCTTTAGCACGCAATTGGATTAATGTTTAACAGGCTGGCGTTTGGCTAAAGGGCAGATAGCTTTCCAAGTGGGCAACTCCCCCATCTCTCTCTCTCTCTCTCTCTCTCTCTCTCTCTCTCTCTCTCTCTCTCTCTCTCTCTCTCTCTCTCTCTCTCTCTCTCTCTCTCTCTCTCTCCCTCTCTCTCTCTCTCTCTCTCTCTCTCTCTCTCTCTCTCTCTCTCTCATCAGATCAGATCAGATCAGATAGAACAAGAGCAAGAGAAAGCAATGTCAAGGGTCACTTTTCCATCTATGATGTATTGACATGGTGTGCCTCAGGCTGTGTGTGACTCAGGCTGTGAGTGACCCCATATCTTTCCAAAGCCACAGGGGGGTGGAGCCAGGGAAGTTTATGGTATGACAGACAGGGGCATGTTGACCCTTGAGAACATTAGGCTGGTCAATGTTGACTCTCCAAGGGCAGAGTTAAATGGGTTAAAAGAGCCCTTCATAACTCTTCCCATAATTTTAACACTGACACAAATTAAATTAAATCAAAGTTTATTTGTCACGTGCACAGGATTCAGCAGGTGTAAAGAGTACAGTGAAATGCTTGCTTGCAAGCTCTTCCTTAAGAATGCAGTAAACTAAGTCATATAAAATAAATACACACAAGAATCTACACTATATACAAGGCGACAGTTAAGGTAAGACCATGTACACTATGCAGCGCCTTCAGAAAGTATTGACACTCCTTGACTTTTTCCACATATTGTTGTGTTACAAAGTGGGATTAAAATGGATTTCACAAATCTATCTACACAAAATAATCCATCCGTAATGTCAAAGTGGAAGAAAAATACCCATAACATGATGCAGCCACCACCATGCTTGAAAATATGATTAAGTGGTACTCAGTGATGTGTTGTGTAGGATTTGGCCCAAACATAACAGTTTGTATTCAGGACATAAAGTTAATTTCTTTTCCATATTTTTGCAGTATTACTTTAGTGCCTTATTGCAAACATGATGCATGTTTTGGAAAAAAGAATTCTACACAGACATCTTTCTTTTCACTCTGTCATTCATGTTAGTATTGTGGAGTAACTACAATGTTGTTGATCCATCCTCAGTTATCTCCTGTCACAACCATTAAACTCTGTAACTGTTTTAACATCACCATTGGCCTCATTGTGAAATCACTGAGCGGTTTCCTTCCTCTCTGGCAACTGAGTTAGGAAGGGCGCCCGTATCTTTGTAGTGACTGGGTGTATCAGCCTGGTCCCATAGACTAGACTTAACATAGTCAATTTAAATCTGGGACACTCAAATTAATATGATACGTTTGATATGGTTACATGTGACAGATGGTTACTTACCCAAATGTTGCAAGTATGAATCCCATCACAGACAATTTTTGTATTTTAGCTAATTAGCAACTTTTCAACTACTTACTACGTTTTAGCTACTTGCAACTACTTAGCATGTTAGCTAACCCTTCGCCTAACCCTAACATGAACCCTTTTAGATAACCCTTCCCCTAACCCAAAAGTTGCGAGTTCAATCTCATCACGGATAACTTGAGCATTTTTGCTCATTAACCCTTTTAGCCAACCCTAACCTTAAGCCTTTTAGCTAATCTTTCCCCTAACCTGAACCATAACATTAACCCTTTAACCTAACTCCTAAACTAAGCTCTAACCTTAACCCTAAACTCTAACCTAGCTAACGTCAGCCAGCAAGCTAACGTCGGCCACCTAGCCACCTAACTAGAATTTGTAACATATTGTACATTTTGCAAATTCATAACATATTGTACGCTTTGCAAATTTGTAACATATAATATGAATTGTAATTTGTAACATATCATACGAAATGGGTGATGGAAGTCCACAAATTAATACATATCATCATACTAAATGGAGTGTTTCAGATTTACTTACAGAATAATACAAAATTCTCTGAGACCAGTTTGGGTGTTGATACACCATCCAAAGTATAATTAATAACTGCACCATGCTCAAAGGGATATTCAATGTCTGTTTTTTTTACCCATCTACAGGTACCTTCCTTTGCGAACCAATGGAAAATCTCCCTGGTTTTTGTGGTTGAATCTGAAACAAAATCTCAATTTAATCCATTTTAAATGAATGTGGAAAAAGTCATGGGGTGTGAATTAGAGGTCGACCGATTATGATTTTTCAACGCCCATACCAATACCGATTATTGGAGGACCAAAAAAAGCCGATACCAATTAATCGGCCGATTTTTATATCTATTTGTAATAATGACAATTACAACAATACTGAATGAACAATGAACACTTTCATTTTAACTTAATATAATACATAAAGAAAGTCTATTTAGAATCAACTAAATAATTAAACGTGTTCAATTTGGTTTAAATAATGCAAAACACATTGTTGGAGAAGAAAGTAAAAATGCAATATGTGCCATGTAAAAAAGCTAAGCTTTAAGTTCCTTAATTGTCACAATCGCCTGGAGTGGTGGGTGCAGAGTCACTTGCAGAGAGCAGAGGACACTGGGGAAAACCGTCTTTATTGGGATTCCCACACGAACGCCCAAAACCATAGGCGATAAACAGACAGAAAAATAGTCCGACCCAACACAGGGCACAAACGGACAGGAACACAAACACTCACACCCTGACTAACAGAAAATAATCCCGCACGAACATAGGCTGGCCTAACAGGCTTAAATAGACATAAATCAAGAAACAAAATAAGGGACAGGTGCAACCAATAAGACCAAACGAACAGAAAAAGGAAAAAGGGATCGGTGGCGGCTAGTAGACCGGTGACGACGACCGCCGAGCGCCGCCCGAACAGGCAGGGGAGCCACCTTCGGGTGGCTACCTTGAAGAATCTCAAATATAAAATATATTTTGATTTGTTTAACACTCTTTTGGTTACTAAATTATTCCATATGTGCTATTTCATAGTTTTTGATGTCTTCACTATTATTCTACAATGTAGAAAACAGTAAAAATAAAGAAAAACCATTGAATGAGTAGGTGTGTCCAAACTTTTGACTGGTACTGTATGTTGGAGACCTCTTGGGTAGAGTCTATGGCTGTTGAAAAGGCCACTTGTAGAACACCTTACTTCATAACTTGGGGGAAGTCTGTGTACAGTCAGCACACTCAGTCAGCCGGTTTGATGGTGTGCAGTGCAGGTACAGTTGAAGTCGGAAGTTTACATACACCTTAGCCAAACACATTTAAACTCAGTTTTTCACAATTCCTGACATTTAATCCGAGTAAAAATTCCCTGTTTTAGGTCAGTTAGGATCAACACTTTATTTTAAGAATGTGAAATGTCAGAATAATAGTAGAGAGGATGATTTATTTCAGCTTTTATTTCTTTCATCACATTCTCAGTGGGTCAGAAGTTTACATACACTCAATTCGTATTTGGTAGCATTGCCTTTAAATTGTTTAACTTGGGTCAAACGTTTCGGGTAGCCTTCCACAAGCTTCCCACAATAAGTTGGGTGAATTTTGGCCCATTCCTCCTGACAGAGCTGGTGTAACTGAGTCAGGTTTGTAGGCCTCCTTGCTCGCACACGCTTTCTCAGTTCTGCCCACAATTGTTCTATAGGAATGAGGTCAGGGCTTTGTGATGGCCACTCCAATACCTTGACTTTGTTGACCTTAGGCCATTTTGCCACAACTTTGGAAGTATGCTTGGGGTCATTGTCCATTTGGAATACCCATTTGCGACCAAGCTTTAACTTCCTGACTGATGTTGAGATGTTGCAATATATCCACATAACTTTCCTACCTCATGATGCCATCTATTTTGTGAAGTGCACCAGTCCCTACTGCAGCAAAGCACCCCCACAACACGATGCTGCCACCCCCGTGCTTCACAGTTGGGATGGTGTTCTTCAGTTTTCAAGCCTCCCCCTTTATCCTCCAAACATAACGATGGTCATTATGGCTAAACAGTTCTAATTTTGTTTCATCAGACCATCAGATCAGAGGACATTTCTCCAAAAAGTACAATCATTGTTCCCATGTGCAGTTACAAACTGTAGTCTGGCTTATTTATGGCGGTTTTGGAGTAGTGGCTTCTTCCTTGCTGAGTGGCCTTTCAGGTTATGTCGATATAAGATTTGGTTAACTGTGGATATAGATACTTTTGTGCCAGTTTCCTCCAGCATCTTCAAAAGGTCCTTTGCTGTTGTTCTGGGATTGATTTGCACTTTTCGCACCAAAGTACGTTCATCTCTAGGAGACAGAACGCGTCTCCTTCCTGAGCGGTATGACGGCTGCGTGGTCCCATGGTGTTTATACTAGCGTACTATTGTTTGTACAGATGAATGTGGTACCTTCAGGCATTTGGAAATTGCTCTCTAAAAAATAGAATTCTGAGGTCTTGGCTGATTTCTTTGGATTTTCCCATGATGTCAAGCAAAGAGGCACTGAGTTTGAAGGTATGACTTGAAATACATCCACAGGTACACCTGCAAATTATGTTAATTAGCCTATCAGAAGCTTCTAAAGCCATGACATTTTCTGGAATTTTCCAAGCTGTTTAAAGGCACAGTCAACTTAGTGTATGTAAACTTCTGACCCACTGGACTTGTGATACAGTGAATTATAAGTGAAATAATCTGTCTGTAAACAATTGTTGGAATAATTACTTGTGTCATGCACAAAGTAGATGTCCTAACCAATTTGCCAAAACTATAGTTTGTTGACAGAAAATCTGTGGAGTGGTTGAAAAACGAGTCTTAATGACTCCAACCTAAGGGTATGTAAACTTCCTACTTCAACTGTATATCCTGGTTTGTTCTTTTAGAGAGCAGTGTAAGTAAGATCCTGCTCATACATCATTGGGTTACATTGTCCTAATTGCATATGAATTGGCGGCCCAGTTAGGGATTTGTTTTTATTGTGTTCAATCTGAACCATATGGGGCTGACATTATTTGTCAGACTCTCATTGAACAGACCTGCCCTCTTCCTCTGGTTCTTTTGTTCTGGTTCTAGAGGGGGTATCAGGGGACTGCTTATCACACTAACACAGGATGCCACAGTGGTGTCATGGTGCAAGACAGGAAGTGACAGCGTGGCACAGCGTTGTTTTCATAGGGAATGAGGATATGTCGTGACATACAGTCCGTAAATACCTCAATGAAAACATACAGTTTCTACCTCAATGAAAACCGGAATAGACAACACACTTTGTGAGTTTGAAGGAGTTATTATTATGAACTGTCAATTGGCAAATTATTAAATGTTTGTTTACTACACAATATCATTAAACCATGAGCTAGCGTGTTATGCTTTCAAACAATTTAATTATTGTACAACTATGTCATGATTACACTCAACCTTTTCTATTTCTGTGTGTGACCTTTGGGATTTAATGACAATAACCAGCTAGCCTTTCTCTCCTGTCTGCTCTGCGTCTCACCTCTACACTACAACATCTTTGCCAACCATTGATGAAGAAGAATTTCTGCTGAAAGAGAGAGCTTGGAAGAGACCGAGGTGTAGTGTAGTAGTGTAGGGTTTTGGTGTATGTGCTTTGGGGAGGGGATGAAGTTCTTTGGTCAGGTCTGAGAAGGAGATGTGTCATTCCACCAATTCGGTGCCTTTTGAGAAGTGTATCTTTTTTTAAGCGTTTGATTTCACCTAATTTTAACATTCTGTCATAAAGAGCACATGTTCAACTTCTTAAAAAACATGTTATCCCATCTCAAGAGGTTACATAAAAAACTATAGTAAGTGCCTATTAAGTGCCAAATAAAGTAACAGGGTTGACGATTTCTTCTTAAATCAGTCATAAATCCCTATGTGACAGTGGAACAGGGAATGGCAATTGATTGGAAGCTTCACAATTTTTTTTTTTTACAATTGTTAAAACGATTCTAACCTGTCTATCTATGGGTAACAGGGTTGACGTGTTATTCTAACCTGTCTATCTATGGGTAACAGGGTTGACGTGTTATTCTAACCTGTCTATCTATGGGTAACAGGGTTGACGTGTTATGCTAACCTGTCTATCTATGGGTAACAGGGTTGACGTGTTATGCTAACCTGTCTATCTATGGGTAACAGGGTTGACGTGTTATTCTAACCTGTCTATCTATGGGTAACAGGGTTGACGTGTTATTCTAACCTGTCTATCTATGGGTAACAGGGTTGACGTGTTATGCTAACCTGTCTATCTATGGGTAACAGGGTTAACGTGTTATGCTAACCTGTCTATCTATGGGTAACAGGGTTGACGTGTTATGCTAACCTGTCTATCTATGGGTAACAGGGTTAACGTGTTATGCTAACCTGTCTATCTATGGGTAACAGGGTTGACGTGTTATGCTAACCTGTCTATCTATGGGTAACAGGGTTGACGTGTTATGCTCGACCCGCTCAGTTTTCTACTACAGAACACTAGAAAATGCTCAAAAAGAGTACAACCAGCTCACTGGCATTTACTCTATGATTTCACTATTAGATGTTGAATGTTTTTTTTAAAGATTGTTTTATATACTGTATATATATATAAATATAAAAAGGAATAGTTTCACCATATTAATGTAACGATCGTCTTCGGGAGAAAGAGAGGAGGACCAAAGCGCAGCGTGGTAAGTGTTCATGATGATGTTTTTAATTAAACTCAGAACACTAAACAAAACAATAAATGATGTGAACAAACGAAACAGTACCGTGTGGCGACAAACACTGACACGGAAGACAAACACCCACAAAACCCAACAGAAAACAGGCTACCTAAATATGGTTCCCAATCAGGGACAACGATTGACAGCTGCCTCTGATTGAGAACCATATCAGGCCAAACACAGAAATACAACACAGAAACACAAAACATAGATTACCCACCCAACTCACGCCCTGACCACACTAAAACAAAGAAAATACAAAAGAACTATGGTCAGAACGTGACAGTACCCCCCCCCCCCCCAAGGTGCAGAACCTATAGGGGAGGGTCTGGGTGGGCATCTGTCCGCGGTGGCGGCTCTGGCGCAGGATGTGGACCCCACTCCACCATAGTCTTTGTCCGCTTTAGTGGCCTCCTAGGAACGGCGAGGGCCTGGGAACCCTAATAACCGGGCCCACAGGACTGAGGGACACCTCTGGACTGAAGGACGCCTCTGGACTGAAGGACGCCTCTGGACTGAAGGACGCCTCTGGAATGAAAAAACTCCTCCGGACTGAGGGGCAGCTCCGGACTGAGGGGCAGCTCCGGACTGAGGGGTAGCTCAGGACTGAGGGGTAGCTCATGACTGAGGGGTAGCTCAGGACTGAGGGGTAGCTCAGGACTGAAGGGCAGCTCCGGACTGAGGGCAACTCCGAACTGAGGGGCAGCTCAGGACTGAGGGGTAGCTCCGGACTGAAGAGCTGCTCCAGACTGGCAGGCGGCTCTGGCAGCTCCTGACTGGCGGCTCCTGACTGACGGGCGGCTCTAGCGGCTCAGGACAGACGGGCGGCTCTAGTGGCTCAGGACAGACGGGCGGCTCTAGCGGCTCAGGACAGACGGGCGGCTCTAGCGGCGCTGGACAGACGGGCAGCTCAGGCGGTGCTGGACAGACGGGCAGCTCAGCCGGCGCTGGACAGATGGCCAGCTCAGGCGGCGCTGGACAGACGGGCTGCTCAGGCGGCGCTGGACAGACGGGCAGCTCAGGCGGCGCTGGACAGACGGGCGGCTTAGGCGGCGCTGGACAGACGGGCAGCTCAAGCGGCGCTGGACAGACGGGCAGCTCAGGCGGCGCTGGACAGACGGGCAGCTCAGGCGGCGCTGGACAGACGGGCAGCTCAGGCGGCGCTGGACAGACGGGCAGCTCTGGCCTGCTGAGGCGCACAGTAGGCCTAGTGCGTGGTGCCGGAACAGGGGGTACCGGGCAGGGAACACGCACCTCAGGGCGAGTGCGGGGAGCAGGAACAGGGCATACTGGACCCTGGAGGCGCACAGTAGGCCTGGTGCGTGGTGCTGGAACTGGTGGTACCGGGCTGGGAACACGCACCTCTGGGCGAGTGCGGGGAGCAGGAACAGGGCGTACAGGGCTCTGGAGACGCACCAGCCTGGTGCGTGGTGTTGGCACTGGTGGTACTGGGCTGGTGCGAGGGGCTGCCACAGGCGGACTGGTGCGTGGAGAAGGCACCGGATAGACCGGACCGTGGAGGCGCACTACAGGTCTCGAGCACCGAGCCTGCCCAACCCTACCTGGCTGAATGCTCCTCGTAGCCAGGCCAGTGCGGCGAGGTGGAATAGCCCGCACTGGGCTGTGCTGGCGAACCGGGGACACCATGCGTAGGGCTGGTGCCATGTACACCGGCCCGAGGAGACGCACTGGAGACCAGATGCGTAGAGCCGGCTTCATGGCACCTGGCTCGATGCCCACTCTAGCCCGGCCGATACGAGGTGCTGCTATGTACCGCACCGGGCTATGCCTGCCTACCGGGGACACCGTGCGCATCTCTGCATAACACGGTGCCTGCCCGGTCGCTCTCTCTCCACGGTAAGCACGGGGAGTTGGCTCAGGTCTCCTACCTGGCTTAGCCACACTCCCCATGTCCCCCCTCCCAAGAAATTTTTGGGGCTGCCTCTATGGCTTCCAGCCGCGCTTTCGTGCAGCCTCCTCACACCACCGCCTCTCCGCTTTCGCTGCCTCCAGCTCAGCTTTGGGGCGACGATACTCACCAGCCTGTGCCCAGGGTCCCTTGCCGTCCAGAATCTCCTCCCAAGTCCATTTCTCCAGAAAGCGCTGGTTCTCCTGCTGCTGCCCGTTACCACGCTGCTTGGTCCTTTTTGGTGGGTGTTTCTGTAACGATCGTCTTCGGGAGAAAGAGAGGAGGACCAAAGCACAGCGTGGTAAGTGTTCATGATGATGTTTTTAATTAAACTCAGAACACTAAACAAAACAATAAATGATGTGAACAAACGAAACAGTACCGTGTGGCGACAAACACTGAAACGGAAGACAAACACCCACAAAACCCAACAGAAAACAGGCTACCTAAATATGGTTCCCAATCAGGGACAACGATTGACAGCTGCCTCTGATTGAAAACCATATCAGGCCAAACACAGAAATACAACACAGAAACACAAAACATAGATTACCCACCCAACTCACGCCCTGACCACACTAAAACAAAGAAAATACAAAAGAACTATGGTCAGAACGTGACAATTAAAAGGACTCTTCAGTTCACGTAACAGGGTTGACCGTAAAATGAGGGACAGACGTAAATGAATCACTAATCAAATGAAATATTTATATTAAAAATAAGGTTTATTGAATTTATCCATGTGGTCTATGTTAAAGAGCACTTAATTTAACATTTTTCTGCAGTGAACTAAATCAGGGTCACACAGAGTGTTTCTTGGTAGTCTTAAACTAATCTACTTTGACACAAAAGTATACACCTCACACACATGGTTATGAGTCTAAAACAAACAAGACACCTGTACCATGTCAGATATAGAGTTGAAATGTATTCAATTTTGAGTTTGCATCCCAATATCACACTTTATATACATCACAGAAGACTGCCATTTTTAATTATGAAAACTATTAATACCATTCCACCCATGAGGCCACTAGAGTGAGATTTGGTCATTCGACTGCAGGAAAGGGTTTTAATATGATAGGCTTTTAAATTCAATATTGGTGCACAATTTCTACTTAAAATATCAAAGGGATGCAAAAGGCCCTCATTTCGTGGAACAAAATGGTGCAGTTCACAGGTGCAGTTCCCTCGAGCTTCAGTGGTTTACTGTGAGCACACACAGCTGTGTCTCGTCTAACACCGTGAAAAAGACACACCAGACAAGACAGCTGCCAAAGTGTGACCCTCTTCACATTTCATCGAACATCTATTCAGTGCAAAGTGTGACCACCACTCTCACCACCCTGCACTGGTTCATACACAGCTGTATTTTACTATGACTGATGTACAAAGTTACCAAAGCCCAAAGAAACCCATTACACAGTTGTCTAAAAAACACACAGTTCATGTTGACTTAGCGGTATAAGAGCAGTAGCCTACGTGCTTTCGTCCCCACAGTGCAAAGTCATATCTGTAAAAAGTCCATTAGCTCATAAATCATAGTTAAAAATGTTTGTCTTGTGACTTGTGCCCAAAGAGTAGAGATTGGGGTCAGGCATGGTCATACACCCCCCTCCTAACCCTGACCCTGTGTCCCTGAAGACACCAGGCCCCTGAGGTCAGGTGTTTGACCCCAGCAGAGCCCCTTCAGCAAAGCAGGCTAATGGCCTGTCAATGTCACAGCCTGCCATGGGTCCCTATCACACTGGGCATACTGGGACCACTGGTGCAAGGGTAGGGCGGAGACTGGGGCCTGGGGTCTGAGAGACAGAGCTAGGCCTTATTCACTCCCTTCCAACAAGTATTCACCCCTGAAACCCTGGCCTTCCAAACTGTGTATATGAGTACTTCTACCACAGCCTGTTCACTTCAGAATGTTTACTAGTGCATGACAACAAATCAAATCAAATCAAAGTTTATTTGTCACGTGCGCTGAATACAACAGGTGTTTCACCTTACAGTGAAATGCTTACTTACAGGCTCTAACCAATAGTGCAAAAAAGGTGTTAGGTGAACAATAGGTAAGTAAAGAAATAAAACAACAGTAAAAAGACAGGCTATATACAGTAGTGAGGCTATAAAAGTAGCGAGGCTACATACAGACACCGGTTAGTCAGGCTGATTGAGGTAGTATGTACATGTAGATATATTGTTACAGTTTTTTCCAACTGCTTACACACGTTTTCAAAACTGTCTCCTTTTTTCAAAACTCTACACACAATTCCCAAAACTGCACACACAAAATGCAAAATGCCTCACATCTCCTTCAAAATGTAACACTGCATTCAAAATGCCATAAACACATGTCAGAATGAAGCATTTGCATCAAATGGCAAACACTGCTTTCATAATAGTACATTTTTGGATATACCATGTTAACACTGTTGTTCTAAATCTAAAGCTCTTTGGTCTTTCATAGGCTTATATCTACATTTCAATACAATGTTCTACAGTGAAAGTAATCTGCTGAGAGGGGTAACAAGTACACTGTAAACACCAATGCAATGTAGAAACAGAAAATATTTATTAGGCCAAACATTACTGTTGTATACAGTAGCATACAACAAAACCATAAACATATGTAAACAAAAAGTATATTCTTTAGAATACAGTAAAGAACACAATTGTGTGTGTGGGGTCCCGGGGGGGCAGTCCATGAATTGGTAGGGGGGGCAGTCACCAGTGCTAAGCTACGCTTCATCTCTTCTCCGGCCTGGGTCTGGCCACAATACTTCGTCCACATCACAAGATACGTTTTCTCTTGCCAAACATCGAGGGAAGTATCTCCTACCATGGCGTATCCAACCTCGGACAGAGGCAACCTCTATGCCCCCACATGCGTCCTCCATTGCCTGGAGAAGCGGCATGCGGGCACAGGGTTGGCGATCATACACTTTCCAGCGCCAGGCTGATAAGAATTCCTCTATGGGATTTAGAAAAGGTGAATATGGGGGTAGGTACAAAACTACAAATTGTGGATGGGTGGCAAACCAGTTTTGGACCAGAACAGCCCGGTGAAAACTAACATTGTCCCATAAAACCACAAATCTAGCAGGCTCCTGATCTGGATCAGGGACAAGCATTGTGTAAATTGCATCCAGAAAAGTGAGCATATGGCCGGTGTTGTACGGACCCAGTGTGGCATTGTGATGGAGGACCCCGTTTTGAGTGATGGCATCACACATAGTTATATTACCCCCACGCTGTCCAGGGACATTGGTAATTGCCCTCTGTCCTATTACATTTCTTTCGTGGCGCCTGGTTTTGGTGAGGTTGAAGCCAACCTCATCCACATAAATAAATTCATGGCGAATTACATGGGCATCCAGCTCCAATACTCTCTGTAACAGACAAAATGATATACAGATGAGTAAATATGGTATGTCTGAAGTACTGGAAGTAGTGTTGCATACATACCTCTACAAAGTCATGTCGCATATTCTTGACTCTGTCAGAGTTTCTCTCAAATGGCACCTTGTAAAGTTGTTTCATCGTCACTCGGTGCCGTTGGAGGATGCGTTGTATGGTCGACAGGCTTACAGCATTGATGTTGTTAAATATGGTGTCATTATTCAAGATATGCTCTCTTATCTCTCGAATCCTAATTGCATTGTTGGCCAAAACCATATGTACAGTATAATTGCAGTCTCTTGTACATCTGTAAACAAGCGTCCTCGTCCTCCATGATGTCTTTGCCTTTCCACTCTGTACAGAATTCAAACACAGTATGTGTTCAGCATAGGAACTGTAAACAATGTACAAAAAAATGAAGTACAGCATGATAACCAACCTCATTCATTCAATGCAGTGCAGTAAATGGATGGCTTAGAGTTACAAATGTTTATGCAATACTATGCAGTCATATGTATTTTACAGTACATTACTGTAATGCTAAAATAGTCATTAGATAGTTGCATACCTGTTCTCATTTCTGAAGGTTCGAATTATGGACGCCACTGTAAATCGACTCAAGTTGGGCTGGACTCTCAGTCCAGCCTCTCTCATGGTCAAACCGTGGTTGATCACATGATCAACAAGTGTTGCCCTAATCTCATCAGAGACGGCTCTCCTTCCTTCTCTTCTTTGCCCTCGTCCTCTTCTTCCTCTTCCTCTCCCTTCTACTCCTCTTGCTCTCTGTCCATTGTTAGCATCCATTGTTCAAAACAGGTAATCTGACCTTTGACCTATTTATAGGCCTATACTACAGTAAAGCAGTGATTGGTTAGTGATCAGTTAAGCTATTAGTGTTTGCACATGTGAGGAGTGTGTGTGTGACCTGGTGAATAAGTGTAGCCTTTTGATTGGTTGTGTTTGGAAAAGGAAAGCAAGTCACTTCCTGTTAGATTTTTGTGTTTTAGGTAGAGAATTGTGTGTAGTGTTTTGAAAAAAAGTGTTTTATGCAATTGACAACTGAGTCAAAGGCTGAGAAATAGCTTATGGTTTTGGATATTTGGTGTGTAGTTTTGCACTTTGAGTGAGAGGTTTCAAAAATCGTGTGACATGAAAATATTTTGTGTGTAAGCAGTTGGAAAAAACTGTAAAGTGACTATGCATATAT
Organism: Salvelinus namaycush; assembly: GCF_016432855.1. Taxonomy (NCBI): domain Eukaryota; kingdom Metazoa; phylum Chordata; class Actinopteri; order Salmoniformes; family Salmonidae; genus Salvelinus; species Salvelinus namaycush. The sequence continues at coordinate 17,184,194 of NC_052321.1, read as the reverse complement.
GATGAACAGAGAGTAGCAGTAGCGTAAAAGAGGGGTTGGCGGGGGTGGCGGGACACAATGCAGATAGCCCGGTTAGCCAATGTGCGGGAGCACTGGTTGGTCGGCTGAATTGAGGTAGTATGTACATGAATGTATAGTTAAAGTGACTATGCATATATGATAAACAACAGTGAGTTCCGTAGTTAGTTGTCACATACGGATACAAGAGTTATGTTGTTGAACACAGCCTGAACACAGAATGATTTCTGTGGCAACTTTCAATGCACATGTGGAAGTGTGCAGTCACAGAATATTAATACAGGGACTTACAGTATGTAGCTGTGGCACGTGCATATAGGGAATTGTGTGTGAAGGGACCCTGTGAAGCAGAACAATGGCTCTTCTTCAGCTGGTCATGTGATGAGTGTACCTTGTTGTGTGTGTGTGTGTGTGTGTGTGTGTGTGTGTGTGTGTGTGTGTGTGTGTGTGTGTGTGTGTGTGTGTGTGTGTGTGTGTGTGTGTGTGTGTGTGTGTGTGTGTGTGTGTGTGTGTGTGTGTGTGTGTGTTTGAGTGGCCCAGTCACATGAGGACAGTTCTAATGAGAAGCCATGCTTCACAATAGGGACCAGAGGCCAGCACTGGGCATGTAGCCCTGACCCCATGCAGTACCAGAGTGGACAACACACTGGACAAAGTCTTCAAGAACGCTCAAGGTCTTCCCTTTATGGGAAAGGCCACGTCTTAACATAATGTGATTAAAGTCACAAGCCTAGTGATGCCTCAAGAATGGGGAGTCCCGGGAGTGGGACTTCTGAATGCTGGGGCACCTGGGCTTGCGGTTTTGAAAAGCCAATTGGATGGATAGAAGAGGAGAGACGTGTCACGTAACATGCAGCAGAGAGAGAGGATATTATGTATGCACTTAATGTTCTCCAAGATACAGGATATAAATGTAACACCGGCAGGAATAAGATGAACAATCCTTTTATTCCACAGGTGTCTCTGTGTCATAGAGATAGGGTGTACTTAAGTACAGTATTATAGTATCCCTGACTAGACAGAAGACTGGCTATTTATCTTGAGATTGCTTCACAGACAGGCAGACAGCCAGGCAGACAGACAGCTAGGCAGACAGACAGACAGACAGACAGACAGACAGACAGACAGACAGACAGACAGACAGACAGACAGACAGACAGACAGACAGACAGACAGAAAGACAGACAGACAGACAGACAGACATACAGACAGGCAGACATAGATACGGTACCTCAGGGAGGGTTGTACAGTTGTACCAGCATGAGTATCATATCAGAGGTAGAGTCAGACTGGAGGGGTTCAGTGTTGCTACACCAGAGCACTGATACTATAGAGCAGAGCAGCAGACACATTCCCTTTAGGAGGCTGCTGGGTCTACTGGCCATAGACGGCCTGTTTAAAGACCCATAATCCCTGGTCCCTTCCGGGGGGCTTCACTCTGCTGGCCACGGCCCAGGACCCAGGTGATACGATACAGGGTGGGGGGGGGTAACAGAGGTTATGTGGGGGTTGGGAGGAGGGACACACAAAGGCTCCCTTTGGAACGAGGCCAGCTGACTGCTCTTGGCATTGCCTGTTGAGTCTTTTGTGCAAAAAGACTGTGCCAGACCCAAACCATACAGGTTTTGTATTGTTTGCTGTTTTCAAACCTGAAAACTTGCTGCAGTACAATGTATTGGGCCACAATTATATTTTAAATACATGGAATCACTCAATTGAAGGAGGACTCAGACTTTCCTTACAGTTATTTTCAAAAACAACCATGTTGGCATTTTGTCTTAATTTTCTCCCATGGTAGTAATTAGAGAGGCAGATTAAACGTCTCAGCATGACTCAAGACCAGTCATCTCAGCCCCTTTCACTGCAGTAATTACTAGGCTTTCATTCAAGTTTCATTGAAATGGTTCTTTGGTCACATGATTAGGATTATGAAATCTCTCATCCCATGTGACCCCACAGTCAAGACCACAGCTCTAGGATCCCACAGATAAACAGGTAACTGCCAAAATAAAGGAAACACCAACATAAAGCGTGTTAATAAGGCATTGGGCACCACCAGCCAGAACACCTTTAATGCACCTTGACATAGATTCTACAGTGTCTGGAACTATATTGAAGGGATGCGATACCATTCATTTGCACACACTGTATATAGACTTTTTTTTCTATTATATTATTGACTAGATGTTTGTTTATTCCATGTGTAACTCTGTGTTGTTGTTCGTGTCGCACTGCTTTGCTTTATCTTGGCCAGGTCGCAGTTGTGAATGAGAACTTGTTCTCAACTAGCCTACCTGGTTAAATAAAGGTGAAATTAAAAATTAAAAAATAAAACAATTCTTCCACAATCATTTCTATAATTTTGTGTTTTGTTGATGGTGGTGGAAAACTCTGTGTCAGGCGTAGATTCAACATCTCCCAAAAGTGTTCAATTAGGTTGAGATCTGGTGACTGAGACAGCCATGGTATATGATTTACATCGTTGTCATGCTCATCAAATCATTCAGTGACCACTCGTGCCCTGTGGATAGGGGCATTGTCATCCTGTAGCCATGGTAGCCAAAATAATGGCCTTCCCAGCATTTTATACATGACCCTAAGCAGGATGGGATGTCAATTGCTTAATTAACTCAGGAACCACACCTGTGTGGAAGTACCTGCTTTCAATATACATTGTATCCCTCATTTACTCAAGTGTTTCCTTTATTTTGGCAGTTACCTGTACAACGAGGCTTCACTCCTCAAAGGGATTATACATTTTCAATCAATCTTACAATTAAAATCCATCTTAGATTTGAATGATATTGCTTCTTCCCTCTTAACTAAACCATAATATATGGAGTGATGGTTTATTATACAGCATATTGATGAGCCCCAGAACCTTTACTACTTCTACAAAAAAGGAGGAAAAGTAACAATAAAAGAAAAATCAGCAAGGCTGTGCTTTGGTGTGGTGTGGGCGAGAAGTGGACAGTTGGTCAGTATGATGCTGGTGTAGTGATAACTCTCTAATGTTTCTAGTGCCAGATGAATTCCCCTGAGCTCTGATCTACTATCCTAGAAACTTGCAGTTCCCAAGAGCACCTGATACTGATCCTGGTCAGTGCATGATGGTAGATCTGACTGCAGAATGATTGCTCTCTAGCAATCACACAGCTAATGAAAATCATGTAGAATCCCTCTGGCCAGGGAAATATGTTCAATGGAAAAAGAGTATGTGCTTCAGGCCGTGAGTGATACATTGCTTCCTAACCTTGGGGACTGTTGGGACGACAGCTGGATCAAAATACAGCAATCAATACCACATGCAGCCAAGGAGAAAATGCATGCAATTGGAGACCCCATAATATCTTAATTTCAAGTCTTAATTTCAAGGACATAACATTGGGTTTGTGAGGGAGAGTGTGTGGGTGTGTATGTGTGTGTGTTTGACTGCACATGTGTCAGAAAGACATAAGAGGAGGCAAAGAAGGAGAGAAAGAAAGAGTGAAGAAGAAGAAGATCTATTAAAACCATGTGCTTGGGGCAGTGCCATGTGTGTGGGTGCCAGACAGGCCAGAGGAGAGGTGGCAGAGATGCTGCCAGGCTATGCGTTGGCACTGGGCTGCTCCAGAGCTCAGCCTGGTTTCAATCAGGGAGAGAAATGACAAGGAATAAACCAATGCGAGGGGAAGAGGAAGGCCCGGCAAGCATTAGTCATGGGGATCTGGAAATAAACGTACATCCCCAGCTGTTTCATAGTGCCATATACAATAGAGCAGGTGCAAGCTAATTAAAAATCCCTGCAGTAAAATCACATCAATATAGAGTATTAAAGCACGGGCATGTAAATAGCAGAGCCAGAGACACACCGTCAGTAGCAGGGGAGGAGAGGATGGGAGGGGGAGAATGAGGAGAAGAAGTAGGGTGTGGAGGAGTGGATGAGTAACCTCAGGAGATTATGGGTCAGTATAACTCAGAGCTGAGTCTCTATCACCAAATGTGTTTTCTGTCATAGTGAATCAACCCCATGAAAAGAGGCTGAATTCACCTTAGTCAAAGTTCCGTAAACTCTAGCATTACACACAGACAATCAAGCCTACACACAAACCAGCCATCTACAGAGAGGTACACTCTCACGCACAGGGGTGTGAGTCTGTCAACACAGGCTTTGGGCATCCTGCCAAAGAGAGATGGAGAATGAGAGAAAAGGAGGGAGGGAGAGAGAGAGTCCCACAGCCCAGTGCTTCTGCAGGTGCTCATGCTTTAGTCCCGGGGGAGGAGCGGAAGAGAGAAGTGGGGGAGGGGGGAGCAGGCTTTGAGGGAGGAGGGTTGACAGAAGCACAAGCTCGGACACAGCAGCTCCGCTCTCCTCCAAACCTCACCTATTATTCTCCTAAGAAGAAGATGGGTAAATTAGGGCCAGGCCAGCACACATATAATGAGTCCCAAACACTGTGGTTTTAAACAGGACAGAGACCCAGCGCATGCCAGAGCTCAGAGGCTTGACAGTGTGAGCCTTTGAGGATAGCGTGACATGAGGATATGTCAACAAAAGGAACTGAACCTTTTAAATATACAGTGTGTATATATATATATACAGCTGAAGTCGGAAGTTTACATACACTTAGGTTGGAGTCAATAAAACCCGTTTTTCAACACTCCACAAATTTCTTGTTAACAAACTATAGTTTGGCAAGTCGGTTAGGACATCTACTTTGTGCATAACACAAGTAATTCTTCCAACAATTGTTGACAGACAGATTATTTCACTTATAATTCACTGTATCACAATTCCAGGGGTCAGAAGTTTACATACACTAAGTTGACTGCCTTTAAACAGCTTGGAAAATTCCTGAAAATGACATGGCTTTAGAAGCTTCTGATAGGCCAATTGACATAATTTGAGTCAATTGGAGGTGTACCTGTGGATGTATTTCAAGGCATACCTTCAAACTCAGTGCCTCTTTGCTTGACATCATGGGAAAATCCAAAGAAATCAGCCAAGACCTCAAGAAAAATGGCAGACCTCCACAAGTCTGGTTCATCCTTGGGAGCAATTTCCAAACGCCTGAAGGTAATATGTTCATCTGTACAAACAATAGTACGCAAGTATAAACACCATGGGACCACGCAGCCATCATACCATTCAGGAAAGAGACGTGTTCTGTCTCCTAGAGATGAACGTACTTTGGTGCGAAAAGTACAAATCAATCCCAGAACAACAGCAAAGGACCTTGTGAAGATGCTGGAGGAAACAGGTACAAAAGTATCTATATCCACAGTAAAACGAGTCCTATATCGGCATAACCTGAAAGGCCACTCAGCAAGGAAGAAACCACTGCTCCAAAACCGCCATAAAAAAGCCAGACTACGGTTTGCAACTGCACATGGGGACAAAGATCGTACTTTTTGGAGAAATGTCCTCTGGTCTGATGAAACAAAATTAGAACTGTTTGGCTGTAATGACCATCGTTATGTTTGGAGGGAAAATGGGGAGGCTTGCAAGCCAAAGAACTCCATCCTAACAGTGAAGCACGGGGGTGGTAGTATCATGTTGTGGGGGTGCTTTGCTGCAGGAGGGACTGGTGCACTTCACAAAATAGATGGCATCATGAGGCAGGAAAATTATATGGATATATTGAAGCAACATCTCAAGACATCAGTCAGGAAGTTAAAGCTTGGTCACAAATGGGTCTTCCAAATGGACAATGACCCCAAACATACTTCCAAAGTTGTGGCAAAATGGCTTAAGGACAGCAAAGTCAAGGTATTGGAGTGGCCATTACAAAGCCCTGACCTCAATCCTATAGAAAATGTGTGGGCAGAACTGAAAAAACATGTGCGAGCAAGGAGGCCTACAAACCTGACTCAGTTACACCAGCTCTGTCAGGAGGAATGGGCCAAAATTCACCCAACTTATTGTGGGAAGCTTGTCGAAGGCTACCCAAAACATTTGACCCAAGTTAAACAATTTAAAGGCAATGCTACCAAACACTAATTGAGTGTATGTCAACTTCTGACCCACTGAGAATGTGATGAAAGAAATAAAAGCTGAAATAAATTATTCTCTCTACTATTATTCTGACATTTCACATTCTTAAAATAAAGTGTTGATCCTAACTGACCTAAGACAGGGAATTTTTACTCTGATTAAATGTCAGGAATTGTGAAAAACTGAGTTTAAATGTATTTGGCTAAGGTGTATGTAAACTTCCGACTTCAACTGTATGTATATACACTGCTCAAAAAAATAAAGGGAACACTTAAACAACACAATGTAACTCCAAGTCAATCACACTTCTGTGAAATCAAACTGTCCACTTAGGAAGCAACACTGATTGACAATAAATTTCACATGCTGTTGTGCAAATGGAATAGACAAAAGGTGGAAATTATAGGCAATTAGCAAGACACCCCCAAAAAAGGAGTGATTCTGCAGGTGGTGATCACAGACCACTTCTCAGTTCCTATGCTTCCTGGCTGATGTTTTGGTCACTTTTGAATGCTGGCGGTGCTCTCACTCTAGTGGTAGCATGAGACGGAGTCTACAACCCACACAAGTGGCTCAGGTAGTGCAGTTCATCCAGGATGGCACATCAATGCGAGCTGTGGCAAAAAGGTTTGCTGTGTCTGTCAGTGTAGTGTCCAGAGCATGGAGGCGCTACCAGGAGACAGGCCAGTACATCAGGAGACGTGGAGGAGGCCGTAGGAGGGCAACAACCCAGCAGCAGGACCGCTACCTCCACCTTTGTGCAAGGAGGTGCACTGCCAGCGCCCTGCAAAATGACCTCCAGCAGGCCACAAATGTGCATGTGTCTGCTCAAACGGTCAGAAACAGACTCCATGAGGGTGGTATGAGGGCCCGACGTCCACAGGTGGGGGTTGTGCTTACAGCCCAACACCGTGCAGGACGTTTGGCATTTGCCAGAGAACACCAAGATTGGCAAATTCGCCACTGGCGCCCTGTGCTCTTCACAGATGAAAGCAGGTTCACACTGAGCACATGAGCATATGTGACAGACGTGACAGAGTCTGGAGACGCCGTGGAGAACGTTCTGCTGCCTGCAACATCCTCCAGCATGACCGGTTTGGCGATGGGTCAGTCATGGTGTGGGGTGGCATTTCTTTGTGGGGCCGCACAGCCCTCCATGTGCTAGCCAGAGGTAGCCTGACTGCCAATAGGTACCGAGATGAGATCCTCAGACCCCTTGTGAGACCATATGCTGACACATGCACATTTGTGGCCTGCTGGAGGTCATTTTGCAGGGCTCTGGCAGTGCACCTCCTTGCACAAAGGCGGAGGTAGCGGTCCTGCTGCTGGGTTGTTGCCCTCCTACGGCCTCCTCCACGTCTCCTGATGTACTGGCCTGTCTCCTGGTAGCGCCTCCATGCTCTGGACACTACGCTGACAGACACAGCAAACCTTTTTGCCACAGCTCGCATTGATGTGCCATCCTGGATAAACTGCACTACCTGAGCCACTTGTGTGGGTTGTAGACTCCGTCTCATGCTACCACTAGAGTGAGAGCACCGCCAGCATTCAAAAGTGACCAAAACATCAGCCAGGAAGCATAGGAACTGAGAAGTGGTCTGTGGTCACCACCTGCAGAATCACTCCTTTTTTGGGGGTGTCTTGCTAATTGCCTATAATTTCCACCTTTTGTCTATTCCATTTGCACAACAGCATGTGAAATTTATTGTCAATCAGTGTTGCTTCCTAAGTGGACAGTTTGATTTCACAGAAGTGTGATTTACTTGGAGTTACATTGTGTTGTTTAAGTGTTCCCTTTATTTTTTTGAGCAGTGTATATATTCAGATTGTTCAGTTTTAATATTTCATACACATTTCATGGTTTACAATTTAAGATTACTTCATACAGTTAGATGTCTTCAGATAGATGATGTTAATTAAAGAACATGGACATTTTCAGACATTGTTAGAAGACAAGGCTTCTCAACTACTGTTCCCAGGGACCCAAAGAATTGAACATTTTAAAGACATCCGAAGCATCTTCTGCCCCGATTAACGTTTTCCATAATTATTTCCAGAAAGTGAGAGAAATAAATATTTCAAATACATCAACATGGACACTTTCATTGTCTTTCACTTTGATGTTATATTTGCCTCTAACGTTCTCATTGTGATACTGTACCCTTCCCCCACTCTTCTCTCTCTCTCTTTCTCTCTCTAAATTAGCCATTCCACTAAAAAAGAGAGAAAAAAACACATTGGCGGATTGTATTTGCTCAGCAGAATTTAATATGAGTGAGTTGGATGTGCTTTTCTCTAGGGCCAATCCCCTGGAGACACATCCATCTCCCAGAGATGTCCAGGACAAAGGGGAGGCTGGCCTTGCACAGCCTGACTACAGCTCCAGCAGACAGAGGCCGCCTTGTCTGACAACCCCACAGAGCAGAGTGAGTCAACTCTCTGAGGAGAGGGAGAGAGAGGGGAGGGAGTGGTGGAAGAGGAGAAAGTTGAAAGAAAGAGAGAAAGATAAATCAAGAGCTATAGAGTGATCGAAAGTTTCAAAAAAATATTTAAATAGAAGGGAACATGGTCGACAGAAACAGTAAAAAGATAGAGAGGGTGCTTTAAATACCAAGGAGGGGGGTAGGTGTAATCGCTAACCACCCTAGACAGCCTTGTCAGATAGTGGCCACAGTGTGAAGACATGTTTATCTGCAGCGCAGAGCTGTGGCAGGCTGGATCCCTGCTGGATGCCTGCTCTATTTCATTTCAATTCAATTTAAATGGGCTTTATTGGCATGGGAACATATGTTTACATTCCCCAAAGCAAGTAAAATAATCAAACAAAAGTGAGACAAAACAAAAACTATTAAACATTTAGAGTAAACATTGCACTCATAAAGGTTTCAAAAGGATAAAGACATTTCAAATGTTATATTATCAGCTATGTAAAGCTTTTTTAAACAATATGCAAATAATAGTAGTACAAATAGTAGTAGTACAATTAGTACTAGTACAAATAGTCGTAGTACAAATAGTAGGGAAAGATAAGTAAACAGATAAATATTGGTTGTATTTCAAATAAATAAATAAAATATTTGTCACATGCCTCTTAAACAACAGGTGTAGACTAACAGTGACATGCTTACTACAGGCCCTTCCCACAATGCAGAGAGAAAGAGAAAAAGAATAGAAAGATAATAACACAAATGTTGTTTGTGCTCCACTGGTTGCCCAATTTTTATGGCAAGGGGTCACAAATTTACTGCTGGGATTGCACATTGCGATATTTTGCCTAACAGATATGGGAGTTTATCATTGTTTGATTTGTTTAAAAAAAAATGTGGGTCTGTGTGATCTGTGGGAAATATGTGTCTCTAATATGGTCATACCTTTGGCAGGAGGTAAAGAAGTGCAGCTCAGTTTCTACTTCATTTTGTGGGCAATGGGCACTTTTCTTCTCTCAAGAGCCAGGTCTGCCTATGGCAACCTCTCACAATAGCAAAGCTATGCTCACTGAGTCTGTACATAGTCAAGGATTTACTTATATAGAGTCAGTCACAGTGGTCAGGTATTATGTTACTGTGAATTATCTGTTTAGGGCCAAATAGCATTCCAGTTTGCTCAGTTTTTGTTTGATTCTTTCCAATGTGTCAAATAGCAATGTTTTTGTTTTCTCATAATTTGGTTGGGTCTAATTGTGTTGCTGTCCTGGGGCTCTCTCTGTGTTGTCTTTTTGTGTTTGTGAACAGAGCCCCAGAACCAGCTGGCTGAGGGGGGCTCCTCTCTAGGTTAATCTCTCTGTAGGTAAGGGCTTTGTGCTGAAATGTGTGGGCATCGCTTCCTTTTAGGTGGTTGTAGAATTTAGCAGCTCTTTTCTGGATTTTGATAATTGGCAGATATAGCCGTTATTCTGCTCTGCATGCATTGTTTGGGGTTTTGTGTTGTACATGAAGGCATATTTTTGCTGAATTTTGCATGCAATGTCAATTGGGTGTTTGTCCCATTTTGTGAATTATAGGTTGGTGAGTGGACCCCAGAACTCACAACCATAGAAAGCAATGGGTTCTATAACTGATTAAAGTATTTTTTGCCAGATCCTAGTTGAGTTATACATTCCTTTTGATGGCAGAGAAAGCCCTTCTTGCCTTGTCTCTTAGATCGTTCACAGCCTTGTGGAAGTTACCTGCGGTGTACAGGTTTGGGTCGAGGTAGGTACAACTCTTTGTGTGCTCGAAGGCAACGGTGTCTAGATAGAATTTGTATTTGTTGTCCTGGCAACTGGAACTTTTTTGGAACCCCATTATTTGTGTCTTACTGAGATTTACTGTCAGGGCCCAAGTCTGAAAGAATCTGTACAGCAGCACCTAGAAGATCTAGGTGCTGCTGTAGGCCCTCCTTGGTTGGGGACAGAAGCACCAGATTCTGCAAACAGTAACCATTTGACCTCAGAGCTCTATCTCTCTCTCCACTGCTCTCCATCACCTCAGTCATGACAGGCATAATGTCATATGCTGGATAAAGTGCAATGAACTAGCAAACACAGGCAAATGTATTTTACAAACAGAACACGGACATATTATGTTTAAGGGTTCCTGTGTGGACTCTGGGGGAGGTGGTATCATGGTGGAGCAGGCCCCAGCTGTAGCACTGGTTAGTTCATTTCCTGAGCCCGCTCCTGGTACTGAAGGAAATGAGCAGAACGCTACACTCACTGGCCTTGACCATGAGGTCACACTACCTCTGCTGCCACAGCAACAACACCAAGCTCAACCAATCACAGCCAGAGAAAGGGATGCCCAGGCTGCCAAATAGTATCTCAGCAGGGATGAGGTTAGGATGTACACCAGTGTTTATTCAACACCAAAGTCAGAGGCACAGTGTGTTCAAAACATGTCATTAAGACCACAGAATACAATGCTGAAACGATTGAGGGCTTGTTGAGAGTTTAAAGTGAGAACTACACCACCCGTATTTGGTGTGGCATCATGGTTTGGAAACTAGCTCAAATGTAAAAGAGTCTGTCGTAAAATATTACTGCCAGTGCTGGATGTCCATGGAGACTGACTCGTATGCCACATTCTGTGTGAGATATTATCTATACCCAGGTAGTCTTTTGAAAATAAATAGTGATGGGAAGAGATTGGCAAATGTGGAAACCACTGAGAAGGATAACTTTTGTCACGAGGAATAGTTACTTATCAACACTGAGCCATCAACAAATCAAACTTTATTCCATTTAATGGCACTGTTCCTCCTACTTTATACAGTACCCTGTACTACACACAGAACCAGTTAACCTGCTGGGCCGTGGTGTGGCCTGGGTCACATTTAAACTGGATTACCCACAGATACCAATGACCAACCTCATTACAAACTTACTCAATTATCTAGTGTCGCAAGGCTATAATTGGGGTCTGGAACATGTGGAAGGGTGATGGGGGAAACAAACACGTGTGTGAGGTTAGTGTCTGGGTAGTGTGGATAGAGGAGGTGGAGGGGGTGTAGGGAGGGAGGTGGTGGTGGTGGTGGTGATGTGTCCGGGCCTCACCCTAGCTGGGTTGGAGCCACGCTGCAGGTGCCACCAGAGCTCCAGTACTACGTGTGTCAGTCAGTAAGTGAGTGTGAGGCTCCAGAACAGGTGCAGTAGGTGGTAAGGCTGCAGGCCCCGACATGCCAGGAAACACATTGCTTTTGTGGGCCTTCCTTCCATCAACTCCTCTTTTCCTTGTGTCTCCAAACAGCCCAAGGGAGCAATGGAGAGGTCCAACCTGAATGTGTAATCAGAGCCTCGGCTCAGGAAGAGTACTTTCTTCATTGTGCAAGGAGGCTGAAAAGAGAGAGAGAGAGAGAGAGAGAGAGAGAAGAGGAAGATACGTTGCACGGAGCAGGTTAGACGACAGAGGTGCGTGTGTTCTGTATAAGGCTGGTGTTTTTGGGAGCAGTAAATGTGTAATCAGACCATGTAATAATAGACAGGCTTCCACCCTAAGGCTGGCTGTAGAACAGTCAGACACACTGCTTCCAGAGAAAAGAATCCCTCTGATACAGTCATTAATGACCCTGAGAATAGTAGAAGTGTGAAGTGAAAAAGAGGTATACGGTGCATTTGTGGTGTGCACGGCTGCACGCATGCACCTTAATGCATGTTAGAGAGAACGTTTCTGGTTTAAAGTTTGCATTCAGAGTGAGCCTTTCAAACTTGCAGACAACCCCTCAGCCCACTGCATCCCATGATACCAAACCCAGATGTGTTGCTCGTAAGCCAGTTTAAAGCTGGGCATATGACACTGTCAGCCTCTCCTTTCCACACCAAGCTCAGGCACACTCATCCCCTCAGGGCAAGGCTTACTGTGGTCGCTCACTCTTTCTGTCTCTCTCCCCCTCTCTTTCTTCGTCTTTCCCTCCCTCTCCCCCACTTCCTATCTCTCTCTCTCTTCCTCCCTCCCTCCCTCCCTCCTGGTCTCTAAAGTGACAGGTAGAGACAGAGGGCATGGGGGAGCTGGCTCCAGAGAGTCTACCCTTGCCTACCTCAGCAGAGTCAGTATGAAACATTGATTCACTGTGATGTGCTGCCCAGGCCCTGGCTGCAACACGCCACTCAGTGTAAACAACACTCTAATAAAGACAGCTGTGTCTGAAATGGCACCCTAATCCCTATTAAGTGCACTACTTTTGGCCAAGGCCCATTGGAATCTGGCATATATTACTACTGTATACAGAGCACAGGGCATCATTTCGGACACCCCCAGTGTCTTATTATCTTGTGCAGGCTGGCAGGATACAGGACAGCTATGGTCAAGATGTAGTCAAGGAGCCTTGTAGTCTCAAAAAAGGTGTGTTGCTAAGCCTCAAAGGGCCAACCTACTCTCATAACTAACTGTCTTGGTAAAAATTGTGATATATTGCATGTCTGTTTTGTAACTTTGTATCTTAATCCAAATTGATGTGACATATTCCCCACTGCAGCTGTAAGCTTTCCAAGGCCAAGACACATTGTCATTCCACAAGAGATACAATGCCCTGCTTTTCGGCTGTAACACCAGTATTACACTAGTGTATACACCCTTGTATTAGATAAGGCCTAACGCTATCCATAGACCTGAGAGAACACAACATAAAAAGTTGGGTAATTCTGCCCTCAGCTGGCTGATTCAATCTACTGCAGCCTGTAAATTAGAAAATGTCTACTACAAGATGTACCAAAGTGACTGTTGAACATAGTTATACAGTGGTGCATTGTACTGAAGTAAAACTACTTTAAAGTACTACTTAAGTCGTTTTTTGGGGGTATCTGTACTTTACTTTACTATTTATATTTTTGATTGCTTTTACTTTTACTTCAGTACATTCCTAAAGACAATAATGTACTTTTTACTCGTTACATTTTCCCTGACACCCAAAAGTACTCCTTACATTTTGAATGCTTAGCAGGACATGAAAATAGTCGAATTCACACACTTATCAAGAGAACATCCCTGCTCCTCCCTACTGCCTCTGATTTGGCGGACTCACTAAACACACATGCTTCATTTGTAAATTGTTAGTGTTGGAGTGTGCTCCTGACTATCTGTACATTTTATCGTGCCGTCTGGTTTGCCTAATATAAGGAATTTGAAATTATTTATACTTTTACTTTTACTTTTGATACTTAAGTATATTGTTGAAATTACATTTATTGTGATACTTAAGTATATTTAAAATAAAATACTTCTAAATTCTTCTCAAGTAGTATTTTACTGGGTGACTCACTTTTACTTGAGTCATTTTCTGTTAAGGTATCTTTACTTTTAATCAAGTATGACAATTGGGTACTTTTTCCACCACTGTAGTTATGTAACATATGGCATTGTACAGTGAACAAACAAACAAGCAATATTTCAGCGGAACAACAGGTGTCATTAAATATCTGTCACAATGGAACCAGTTACAGGTCAAAATATAGTTAGATGACATGCTTCTGATATGTTCCATATTTCATATTTTTAGACTTTCTATATGGAGAAGTCAGCTGAGAGGTCAATATGGAGAGGTCAGCTGAGAGGTCAATATGGAGAAGTCAGCTGAGAGGTCAATATGGAGAGGTCAGCTGAGAGGTCAATATGGAGAGGTCAGCTGAGAGGTCAATATGGAGAGGTCAGCTGAGAGGTTTCTGTGAAGTAGTGGCAGTGGCTGATTAGAGAGACCGAGGTGATTTCAACATATCATACCCCTTAACTTATTGCACATTTTGTTATGTTACATCCTGAATTCACCTTAGGCAGCGATTACAGCTGTTATTGTTTCTGGGTAAGTCTGTAAGAGCTTTGCACACCTGGATTGTACAATATTTGCACATGATTCTTTAAAAAATGTTCAAGCCTTGTCAAGTTGGTTGTTGATCATTGCTAGACAGCCATTTTCAAGTTAAAAAAATGTCAAGCCTTGTCAAGTTGGTTGTTGATCATTACTAGACAGCCATTTTCAAGTCTTGTCATAGATTTTCAAGCCTATTTCAGTCAAAACTGTAACTAGGCCACTCAGGAACATTCAATGTCATCTTGGTAAGCAACTCCAGTTTATATCTGATCTCGTGTTTTAGGTTATTGTCCTGCTGAAAGGTGAATTTGTCTCCCAGTGTCTGTTGGAAAGCAGACTGAACCAGGTTTTCATCTACGAATTTGCTTGTGCTTAGCTCTATTCTGTTACTTTTTATCCAAACATGACGCTTTGTATTCAGGACATAAAGTTCATTTCTTTGACACATTTTTTGCAGTTTTACTTGAGTGCCTTATTTTTACAGGATGCATGTTTTGGAATATTTGTATTCTGTACAGGCTTCCTTCTTTTCACTCTGTGATTCATGTTAGTATTGTGGAGTAACTACAATGTTGTTGATCCATCCTCAGTTTTCTCCTATCACATCCATTAAACTTTTTAACTGTTTTAAAGTCACCATTGGCATCATGGTGAAATCCCTGAGCTGTTTCCTTCCTCTCCAGCAACTGAGTTAGGAAGACCCATGTATCTTTGTAGTGATTGGGTATATTGATACACCATCCAAAGTGTAAATAATAACTTCACCATGCACAAAGGGATATTCAATGTCTATTTATTTTGGTTTTTTTTACCAATATGTGCCCTTCTTTACGAGGCATTGGAAAACCTCCCTGGTCTTTGTGGTTGAATCTGTGTTTGAAATTCACTGCTCGACTGAGGGACCTTGCAGATAATCATATGCTGTTGTGTAAAGTACTTAAGTAAAAATACTTGAAAGTGCTACTTAAGTACTATACTTTACTATTCATATTTTTTGACAACTTTTACTTCAGTACATTCCTAAAGAAACTGATGTACTTTTTACGGCATACATTTTCCCTGACACCCAAAAGTACTCGTTACATTTTGAATGCTTAGCCGGACAGGAAAATGGTCTAATTCACACACTTATCAAGAGAGCATCCCTGCTCATCCCTACTGCCTCTGATCTGGTGGACTCACTAAACACATGTTTTGTTTGTAAATTTTGTCTGAGTGTTGGAGCATGCCCCTGGCTATCAGTAAAAACAATAAGGAAGTATTTATACCTATACCTTTTATACTTAAGCATATTTTAGCAATTACATTTACTTTTGATACTTAATTATATTTAAAACCAAATACTTTTATACTTTTACTCAAGTAGGATTTTACTAGGTGACTTTCATTTTTACTTGTTTAATTTTCTATTAAGGTATCTTTTAATCAAGTATGACAATTGGGTACTTTTTCCACCACTGATCATATTTATGGGGTACAGAGATGAGGTAGTCATTCAATAATCATGCTATTATTGCTCACAGAGTGAGTCCATGCAACTTATTATGTGACTTGTTAAGTCATTTTTTTTTACTCCTGAACTTATTGAGGCTTGCCATAACAAAGGGGTTGAGCACTTATTGACTAAAGACATTTCAGCTTTTTATCTTTAATTAATTTGTAAAAATGTCTAAAAACATAATTGTACTTTGACATTTTGGGCTATTGTGTGCAGGCCAGTGACACAAAATCTAAATTTACTACATTTCAATTTCAGGCTGTAGTACAACCAAATGTGTAAAAATTCAAGGAGTGTGAGTACTTTCTGAAGGCACTGGATGCTGATATGAATCAGCCTTGGGACATGTTGACATGAGCCAGACAAGACAACATAGAGAGCAGCAGCCCCTGGCCTGACAGACTCATGTCTAGACAGAGAGAAAGGCCCTTCCTGTCATTGTTTGTTGGTATTTCACAGAAGGAAAAACAGGAAGTGATCTGTAGTCCGGCCAATAAAAACTGTGAGCCAACACAGCTTCCTGCTTTAGATCGCTCCTCAGTAGAGTCTGGCTTTTTCTCGTTTGGTGAAAAGTCTGTACTCCGTCCTCTCTCCTCCATCCTCGCTCCTCCGTGACCCAGAAACCGATAAGTGGTCAAGTGGTCGAGGAGTGTAAATTTGTTAGTAGGCAAAAGGAAGACGGTCCTCCTCGATAGCCTCCTTTCGGATAGAAAGCACAAGCGTTTACTACCGCGGAAGAGATGTAATATCGGTCACACCCCCTTTTTGAATCAGCTGTATTGTTGGAGGAGAAAAGCATGCACACATTTATTTTAATATGCTACTTATCATTTTATCTATAAAATGTCTTGCACAACTAACTTAATTTGCCTTTATTACTTTAAATATTTATTTTGAGATCCCCCCTGTAAACGTCCTTTGCCAGTGGAGAAGGAGCTTCTCATTTCATAGAAGTGCATTTTCGTCCACGTTCACTCTCCTCGGCGCCTCTCCTAGATTGCTTTGACCTTTTTCAAAAGGAGGCGAGAGAGGACGGAGGTGAGAGGATGCAGGCCTTAGGGTATAGGCTAGAGACTGGCAGCCATGACACATTGTCCCTAGTCCTGAATTTAGAGGCAAGATGATGCTTTATCTCTGAGCGACATCTCTATATTCATCAGTTTGGTTCAGCACACTCACTGGTATCTGTTTAACCTAATGGATGAATGGGTGAGAGAGAAGCCATAAAGTGGTTGAGCAGGCAATGCCTATGGTATACCATTGGGAGGCAGCACCACATAGCGTAATAAGTACAGGTTCATTTACCAAAAATGGTGATGAGACGTTCTGGCATTCACTAAACAGACGCTCACAGCAAAAGGCTTAGGGCCTTTAGGGGGGCCCTAAGCGACAAAACATTTTAGTACCCCCCTCTTGCCTTTCGCAGCAAAACATTTTAGTGTCTCCAATTTTGACGGCGGAGAGGGGGGGAAAAAATTAAAAGTTAATTTCCTGCAATTTTACACATTCTGACATTGGGTGTAAAGAAAATGTTGCAGTTTAAAAGCAAATGTTCTGCAATTCTACACATTTTGCAATGGGGTGAAGAGAAAATGTTGCAATTTTAGAACATATTTTATTCAGAGAATTTTATTGAATAGTTTGGGGTAGGCCTCATCTCTGAGAAATGCTCATCAGTGCCAGATACAGATGACAGGTTGCCCTATTTATTTAACTAGGCAAGTCAGTTAAGAACAAATTCTTATTTTCAATGACAGCCTAGGAACAGCGGGTTAACTGCCTTGTTCAGGGGCAGAATGACAGATTTTTACCTTGTCAGCTCAGGGAGTCAATCTTGCAACCTTTCAGTTACTAGTCCAACGCTCTAACCACTAGGCTACCTGCCGCCCCTACATTGGGCAGCTGGCAGAATGGGGATCCGATGGCGGTCCTTCAGTTGGTGGTGGTGGAGAAGTGGAAGGTCATTGGAAGACTGTTGCTGCAAAACAGCAAGTGGGAGACACAAGGTTTGAGTTGACATATAAATAGTCCCCTAGATTCATGCCCATTGGTTGAAGAAAAGGAAAGTGATTATTGCACGAGTGAGCCCATAGGTTAATCTGCAAGATTGGTGGAATTGCCTTACTGAGCCATGCTCATAGGCTGAAGTTAAAAGGTGAATGACATTACGCTTATGTTGCTTATGCCTGGAGCCGGCCATGATCAAAACATATGACTTATATAAGATAATACAAACA
The DNA here is from genome assembly GCF_016432855.1 of Salvelinus namaycush. Classification (NCBI taxonomy): domain Eukaryota; kingdom Metazoa; phylum Chordata; class Actinopteri; order Salmoniformes; family Salmonidae; genus Salvelinus; species Salvelinus namaycush. The sequence goes on along the minus strand of NC_052321.1, from coordinate 17,166,190 downwards.
TGTTAGAGTCCAGCCTCAAGGCTTCTTCCTTTATATTATTGTCAAAAAAACATTATTTCCTACCTAACTCTAAATATTAAAATCAGCAAACTGCATGTACACATGTCTTAGAAATAATATTAAGCAACAATTATTTTCCGCCAGCAAGGTGGTTGTTTCACCTTAATGTTTGCGTTTGTGACACTGTAATTACGGGAGAATGTACAGCTGAAACAGGGAGCATTGACATTCCAGAGCCAGATGGATGTCTGACTATAAATCTAGAGCCTCAGTTACCTGGGATGGTTACCTGAGGTGATCCCCCTGGCGGGCCCGACATGCTCCCACCGGCCGGACACTCACAAAGGGCGAGAGGTTTCCAGATCTGTTTACAATCAGGGAGGGAGACTAGCAGGCTATCTGGGTTCTGACTCCTGACTCCTGCTGATGTAAGCGTATCCTCTACAAGCTATGCTGGTTCCATAGTGTCCCTGAGCCCACATATGAAGTGACAGATTATAATGGGCAGGTGTTGTGGGAATTGGACACAACGTTTCTTTTAAATTCCCAATCCGCCTTGGAATTTTCCATCAACACAAAGATTTACAGATTAAGCTTCTGAGAGGTCCCACTTAAAGTTCCATTCAAACATTACAGGGGTGAGCTAGTATGCCACTTACAAATGTCAAACAAGCTCATGGCCATCCCTCTCCAAGGTCATATTCTGGAGGGTGAGAAGCTCATAGTATTTTTTAGTTTATTTAACCTTTATTTTGACAGGGAGTCAATGCTGAGACCAAGGTGTCTTTTCCAGATGAGCCCTGTGTAGCACCAAAATAAACATTAAAATACAATAAACACATTCACAGTGGTGTAAAGTATTTAAGTAAAAATACGTTAAAGTACTACTTAAGTAATTTTTGGGTGTATCTGAACTTTACTTTAATATCACTTTTACTTCACTACATTCCTAAAGAAAATTATGTACTTTTTACTACATATATTTACCATGACACACAAAAGTACTCATTACATTTTGAATGCTTAGCCGGAGAGGAAAATGGTCTACTTCACTCACTTATCAAGAGAACATCCCTGTCATCCCTATTACCTCTGATCTGACGGACTCACTAAACACATGCTTAGTTTGTAAATTATGTCTGAGTGTTGGAGTGTGCTCCTGACTATCTGTAAATACATTTTAAAAAACAAGAAAATGGTGCTGTTTGGTTTGCTTAATACAAGGAATTTGAAATGATTTATACTTTTATATTTTTACTAAAGTAGTATTTTACTGGGTGACTGATTCATTTTCTATGAAGGTATCTTTACTTTTACTCAAGTGTGACAATTGGGTACTTTTTCCACCACTGCACATCCATATACACAATAAAATACATATCATTATACACAACAATACACAAAAAACAAAAGACAATCATAAAAAACAGAGACATTCTCAGTAAAACAACCATCTGAAATGCCCTAAAGACACTAATTCCTAAAATGTTTAAGTGTATTGTAAACCATTCCAAACGTAAGGGGCAAGGAAATTAAAGGCTGATTTACCTAACTCTCTAGACATTAAAGGAGTCACCCAGAGTTAAACAAAAATGAACTGGTAATTTTTCATCTTAACATTAATGTTCTGTAAGTCATAAGTTTGTAAGCCGTCTGTCACAGGCATGATCCACATCCAGAGGAGCTCAGCCAGAACTGTAAGTAAAGCTTCACTGAGGACCCTCTCCAACTCCATACTCCAACTCTACATGAGTGGGTGAGTCAACAGGTCTGAGGTGCCAACCACCAAACCCAGAACCACTATGTGTCACTACATCTCTATTAGTGTGAGTGATGCTGTTGGTTTTCGAATTAATAGTCACGGTCAGCAATACCACGGGTGTAAGGCCCAAGTGTATGCCATTACAACTCTACCCAGGCCTCTGACAAATCCTAGTAAAGTAAGCCATGCGGTAAGGCCTGCACTCATATGCCAGCCAATGGACCGCAGATGGAAAAACAAAGCTTGCCTCTTGGATTGATGTAATTTAAGTATTCGATGATAAGTATATCTTGATTGAAATGTTTATAAGCATCAAGACGATACTGCTAGCCTGGCTTCATGTTGTAATGAATGTTTGATGCAATATTTCACGTTTTTTAAATGCCCAGTCAGTTTCCCAGTAATGTTTCCTGTATCCCTTCACCCCCCTGAGAAAGCAGGGATAAAAACATTCCCATTATCTTAAAGGTTTAACAGTATTGACAGGGTTACCTCTCACACATTGTCACGGGTCAGGTCTGATTTACTGCTCATGGGTACCCTCGCAATGGCTGCCTGGTATTGTCATGCAATAATGTCCATGGTAATGTAGAATGTTCATTCAAATGATGCTAACTGATATAGTCCCGGTGGATATTAGATAGAACGTTGCGGCCCTACCCACCACTTGTGGTTACCTACTGTAGGTTACCCCATTGGCTCACAGCAAAATGTTGACCTTTTTCAAACGCAATTTTCTTGTTGTCTGCCCAAGACCAACAACACAAACAAACAGGCTTTGCAGCTACAAGTAGTGAGTGGAGTTACAAACAGACTATACTAAACATGTTAAATGTCTAACTTGTGATGAAATGTTTCCACACACAGATACCTGTCGCCTACTTGGACACATGGTCCCCACCCGTGGCAGTCAGTGCCTCAGTGCCAAATACAGATGAAAGTTGCCCTATTTATTTATTTTTTCATCTTTATTTATTTAACTAGGCAAGTCAGTTAAGAACAAATTATTATTTACAATGACAGCCTAGGAAGAGTGGGTTAACTGCCTTGTTCAGGGGTAGAACAACAGATGTTTACCTTGTCAGCTCAGGAATTCGATCTAGCAACCTTCTGGTTACTGGCCCAACGCTCTAACCACAAGGCTAACTGCCGCCCCCCTTTAAGACTAGGGAGGACGATTATTTTTTTAATGAGCAGGCCTTATTTCTATTACAGCATATTGGATGACTGTCATTCATATTCCATTCACCCAGCTGAATGTAACATCGATAGGTTTACAATTTTCCTTCTAGCCATCATGAGGTTGCTACAAAGTGACAGACATTGACACATTCAATAGGGCCTTGCACACTCTTTCCTGCATCTAGCTGACCTACAGTAGGGTGTAATCATTAGTCCAACAGTTGCAAATTCAGGTATGTTTATCCCTGTTTCGTTCCGTTTGCTTACATCTAAGAAACGTTTTCAACAGAATTGGTGGAATGAATACACCCCTGATCGCATGCAAACACAATTCACTTTCATAGCAGCCCCATACAAACAGCATGATCCCTTTGATTATTATTTCATTCCTTCTCGCATCCACACGCTCTCCTCCTCTTACCTTTCCCTTCGCTTGTGGACTTCAGTGCTATCTGTCATCAGCTATCTGTGACCAGGCGAAAAAACCTTCCCTGGCATAGTAGGGGTTCTGAGGGTACAATTTAGAAAATGCTGTCATAATGCTGTGCTGATAAACATTTACAATACATGTTTAACACCCCCTGAAAAATAAGAATTATATAAAAATAGAAGATTTTTTTCTTTCTCACAAAAGTACTGGGCCTTTAATAGTCCTGTATTAGCAGACTGATATAGCCAGGGACTTGCTGATGTTGGCCTAGCTCACAGTCAGCGTTTCAATTCATCCCAAAGGTGTTCGATGGGGTTCAATCAATCAATCAATCAATCAAATATACTTATAAAGCCCTTCTTACATCAGCTGATGTCACAAAGTACTGTACAGAAACCCAGCCTAACCCCAAACAGCAAGCAACGCAGGTGTAGAAGCACGGTGGCTAGCAAAAACTCCCTAGAAATGCCAGAACCTAGGAAGAAACCTAGAGAGGAACCAGGCTATGAGGGGTGGCCTGTCCTCTTCCGGCTGTGCCGGGTGGAGATTATAACAGAACATGGCCAAGATGTTCAAATGTTCATAGATGACCAGCCGGGTCAAATAATAATAATCACAGTGGTTGTAGAGGGTGCAACAGGTCAGCACCTCAGGAGTAAATGTAATTTGGCTTTTCATAGCCGATCACTCAGAGTATCTCTACCGCTCCTGCTGTCTCTAGACAGTTCAAAACAGCAGGTCTGGGACAGGCAACATGTCCGGTGAACAGGTCAGGGTTCCATAGCTGCAGGCAGAACAGTTGAAACTGGAGCAGCAGCACGGCCAGGTGGACTGGGGACAGCAAGGAGTCATCAGGCCAGGTAGCCTACGAGAGAGAGAAAGAGAGAGAACGAAAGAAAGAAAGAAAGAAAGAGAACGAAAGAAAGAAAGAGAACGAAAGAAAGAAAGAAAGAAAGAAAGAAAGAAAGAAAGAAAGAAAGAAAGAAAGAAAGAAAGAAAGAAAGAGAAAAAGATTGACATCAGGGCTCTGTGCAACCCAGTCAAGTTCTTCCACACCGATCTTGACAAATCATTTCTGTATGAACCTCGCTTTGTGCATGAGGGCATTGTCATGCAGAAACAGGAAAGGGCCTTCCCCAAACTGTTGCCACAAAGTTAGACGCACAGAATCATCTGGAATGTCATTGTATGCTGTAGTGTTAAGATTTATTTTCACTGGAACTAAGGGTCCTAGCCCCGAACCATGAAAAACAGTCCCAGATCATTCCTCCTCCACCAAACTTTACAGTTGGCACTATGCATTCGGGCAGGTAGTGTTCTCCTTGCATCCGCCAAAGCCAGATTCGCCAGGCGAAAAGCTAGATGGTGAAGCATGATTCATTACTCCAGCGAACTCGTTTCCACTGCTCCAGAGTCCAATGGCGGCGAGATTTACTCACTCCAGCCGACGCTTGGCATTGCGCATGGTGATCTTAAGCTTTTGTGTGGCTGCTCGGCCATGGAAACTCATTTCATGAAGCTCCAGACGAACAGTTCTTGTAGTGATGTTGTTTCCAGAGGCAGTTTGGAACACGATAGGGATTGTTGTAACCGAGGACAGATGATTTTTACACGCTACATGCTTCACCACTTGGTGGTCCCGTTTTGTGTGGCCTACCACTTCGCTGCAGAGCCGTTGTTATTCCTAGACGTTTCCTCTTCACAATAACAGCACTTACAGATGACCGGGGAATCTCTAGCATTGCAGAAATTTTAAGAACTGACTTGTTGGAAAGGTGGCATCTTATGACGGTGCCACATTGAAAGTCACTGAGCTCTTCAGTCCATTCTACTGCCAATGTTTGTCTATGGAGATTGCATCGCTGTGTGCTCGATTTTATACACCTGTCAGCAAAAAAAAAAGCCGAATGCACTAATTTGAAGGGGTGTTCACATACTTTTGTATATATAGTGTATAAGTGTCCCTCACTATGCATTGCCATCACCATGGCCTTGATTCCCACATCAGCGCCATGAGTTCACTGATAAGCGTAGCATGTGCGATAGCGAGCCCATATGTCCGTCCTTACAGTAAAACCCCTGAAACACATCCTCAGGCCTGTAATAAGGTGTGCCCCACACTGTCCACTCCATACACACTCAATACATAGCCCCTCTAAGCTGTAACACATAGCCACTGTATAGCCCTGTAAGCTGTGGCCATGGAAGGGGCTCGCTGTTTCACCATAGGCCATGTACTGTGGGTCTGTGGAAGCCCCTCCAATGTGTCAGAAACACCCTCTGGCACTGGCCAGTCAGTCAAACACCAGCCAAGCCCTCCACAGCAGCAGGGTGTAAATCCAACAGCTCTAACAATGGAGGGAGTGTGAGGGGCAAGCAGAGACACACTCAGGCCTGAGACCCCCCACCCTAATAACCACTTCCAGCTGTACTGTAGGCCTCCTCATGTAGGGGATGACGAGCCTACCACCAGGGACCGTGTCCGCACCCTGGAGTCAGGGAGCTGACCTCATGGACACGCTGGAGGTTGGGTGAGTTAGTCACAGCAGCAGTGCCCCTGAGTCAGTCCACCAGCACACTACACCCATTCAGGACCTGAGAATGTATGGTAACCCGCCCTGCTCTCTGCTCCCTGCCCTGGTATTCACACACACAGACACGTACATCTACTCACTACACACTTAGAAAAAAGGGTTCCAAAAGGGTTCTTCGGGTGTCCCCATAGCATAACTATTTTTGGTTCCTGGTAGAACTCTTTTGGGTTCCATGTATACTGAACAAAATATGAACGCAACATGTAAAGTGTTGGTTCCATGTTTCATGAGCTGAAATAAAAGATCCCTGAAATTTTGGGAACAAATTAGCTCACATCCCTGTTAGTGATCATTTCTCCTTTGCCAAGATAATCCATCCACCTGACAGGTGTGGCATATCAAGAATCTGATTAAACAGCAGGATCATTTCACACGTGCACCTTGTGCTGGGGAACATAAAAGGCCAGTTTTGTGTGCAGTTTTGTGTAGTTTTGTCACACAACACAATGCCAAAGATGTCTCAAGTTTTGAGGGAGCATGCAATTGGCATGCATAGAGCAGGAATGTCGACCAGAGCTGAATTTAATGTTTATTTATCTACCAAAAGCCACCTCCAATGTTTGTTTGTTTTTAATTTGGCAGTACGTCCAACCAGCCTCACAACCGCAGACCATGTGTAACCACTCCAGCCCAGGACCTCCACAACCAGCTAAGACCAGCCAGCCACCCAGACACCTGATGAAACTGTGGGTTTGCACAACCAAAGTATTTCTGCACAAATTGTCAGAAACTGTCTCAGGAAAGCTCATCTGCGTGCTCTTCACGGATGTATACCGGTTTCAACTGTACCGGGCAGATGGCATCATGCGAGATCCTGAGGCCCATTGTCGTGCTATTCATCTGCATCCGTCACCTCATGTTTCAGCATGATAATGCATGGCCCCATGTCTCAAGGATCTGTATACAATTACTGCAAGCTGAAAATGTCCCAGTTCTTCCATGGCCTGAATACTCACCAGACATGTCACCCATTGAGTATGATTGGGATGCTCTGGATCAACGTGTATGACAGTGTGTTCCAGTTCGAGACAATATCCAACAACTTCGCACAGCCTTTGAAGGGGAATGGGACAACATTCCACAGGCCAAAATCAACAGCCTGATCCACTCTATGGGAGGGTCAGCGTTGCAGATGTGTTGTTACCTACCCTAAACACCTGGGGGCGGCCTGTCAGGAAGTTCAGGATCCAGTTGCAGAGGGAGGTGTTTAATCCCAAGGTCCTATTCTTAGTGATGAGCTTTGAGGGCACTAATGGTGTTGAACGCTAAGCTGTAGTCAATGAATAGCATTCTCACATAGGTGTTCCTTTTATCCAGGTGGGAAAGGGCAGTGTGGAGTGCAATATAGACGACATCATCTGTGGATCTGTTGGGGCGGTATACAAAATTGCAGTGGGTCTAGGGTTTCTGGGATAATGGTGTTGATTTAGGCAGGTTACCTTTGTGTTTGTGGGCACAGGGACTGTGGTGGTCTGCTTGAAACATGTTGGTATTACAGACTAGGTCAGGGACAGGTTGAAATGTCAGTGAAGACATTTGCCAGTTGGTCAGCGCAAGCTCGGAGTACACGTCCTGGTAATGGCCTTGTGAATGTTGACCTCTTTAATGGTCTTACTCACATCAGCTACGGAGAGTGTGATCACACAGTCATCCGGAACAGCTGATGCTCTCATGCATGCTTCAGTGTTGCTTGCCTCAAAGCGAGCATAGAATTTCTTTATCTCATCTGGTAGGCTTGTGTCACTGGGCAGCTTGCGGCTGTGCTTCCCTTTGTAGTCCGTAATAGTTTGCAAGCCTTGCCACACCTGACGAGCGTCGGAGCCAGTGTAGTAGGATTCAATCTTAGTCCTGTATTGACGCTTTGCCTATTTGATGGTTCGTCGGAGGGCATAGCGGGTTACTGTCTCGCTCCTTGAAAGCAGCAGCTACCCTTTAGCTCAGTGCGGATGTTACTTGTAATCCATGGCTTCTGGTTGGGGTATGTGTGAACGGTCACTGTGGGGACGACGTCATCGATGCACTTATTGATGAAGCCAGTGACTGATGTCGTATACTCCTCAATGCCATCGGATGAATCCCGCAATATATTCCTTTCTGGGCCACCAAACAGTCCTGTAGCTTAGCATCTGCGTCACCTGGCCACTTCCGTACTGAGCGAGTCACTGGTACTTCTTACTTTAGTTTTTGCTTGTAAGCAGGAATCAGGAGGATAGAATTATGGTCAGATTTGCTAAATGGAGGGCGAGGGAGAGCATTGTACGCGTCTCTGTGTGTGGAGTAAATGTGGTCTAGAGTTTTTAACACTCTGGTTGCACATTTGTTGCAACCAGAGTGTTGCACAGAAATTAGGCAAAACGGATTTAAGTTTCCCTGCATTGAAGTCCCCAGCCACTAGGAGCGTCGCCTCTGGATGAGCATTGTTTGCATGTTTGCTTATGGCCTTATACAGCTCGTTGAGTGCCGTCTTAGTGCTAAGATCAGTTTGTGGTGGTAAATAGACAGCTACGAAAAATATAGATGAAAACTCTCTTGGTAAATAGTGTGGGCTACAGCTTATCATGAGATGCTCTACCTCAGGTGAGCAAAACCTTGAGACTTCCTTAATAATATTAGATTTCATGCACCAGCTGTTATTTACAAATAGACACAGACCGCCACCTTCTTGTCTTACCGGAGGTAGTTGTTTTGTCTTGTCGATGCACGGAAAACCCTGGTAACTGTATATTATCTATGTATTATCTAAGCGAAAAAACACAATTGGTTTGGAGAACGTAAAACGGCAGCCATCCCCTCCGGTGCCATTCTATATGTATGGAGTAAAAAGTACATTATTTTCTTTTGGAAATTAGTGAAGTAAAAGTAAAAGTTGTCAAAAATATAAATAGTGAAGTAAAGTACAGACACCCCAAAAATATTTTTACTTAAATACTTTACACCACTGGTGTGATGTCATTGAGAAGAGGTGATTGCTTTTTGGATTATAGCAATCTGCTATCGGCTGTGGAGCATAGGGGGCTGTTGTCCTGATACACATGCTGCTGTGCTGTGCCATGCCACTTTAAGCATTTATACTTACAGTGGGGCAAAAAAGTATTTAGTCAGCCACCAATTGTGCAAGTTCTCCCACTTAAAAAGATGAGAGAGGCCTGTAATTTTCATCATAGGTACACTTCAACTATGACAGACAAAATGAGGAAAAAAATTCCAGAAAATCACATTGTAGGATTTTTTATGAATTTATTTGAAAATTATGGTGGAAAATAAGTATTTGGTCACCTACAAACAAGCAAGATTTCTGGCTCTCACAGACCTGTAACTTCTTCTTTAAGAGGCTCCTCTGTCCTCCACTCGTTACCTGTATTAATGGCACCTGTTTGAACTTGTTATCAGTATAAAAGACACCTGTCCACAACCTCAAACAGTCACACTCCAAACTCCACTATGGCCAAGACCAAAGAGCTGTCAAAGGACACCAGAAACAAAATTGTAGACCTGCACCAGGCTGGGAAGACTGAATATGCAATAGGTAAGCAGCTTGGTTTGAAGAAATCAACTGTGGGAGCAATTATTAGGAAATGGAAGACATACAAGACCACTGATAATCTCCCTCGATCTGGGGCTCCACGCAAGATCTCACCCCGTGGGGTCAAAATGATCACAAGAACGGTGAGCAAAAATCCCAGAACCACACGGGGGGACCTAGTGAATGACCTGCAGAGAGCTGGGACCAAAGTAACAAAGCCTACCATCAGTAACACACTACGCCGCCAGGGACTCAAATACTGCAGTGCCAGACGTGTCCCCCTGCTTAAGCCAGTACATGTCCAGGCCCGTCTGAAGTTTGCTAGAGAGCATTTGGATGATCCAGAAGAAGATTGGGAGAATGTCATATGGTCAGATGAAACCAAAATAGAACTTTTTGGTAAAAACTCAACTCATCGTGTTTGGAGGACAAAGAATGCTGAGTTGCATCCAAAGAACACCATACCTACTGTGAAGCATGGGGGTGGAAACATCATGCTTTGGGGCTGTTTTTCTGCAAAGGGACCAGGACGACTGATCCGTGTAAAGGAAAGAATGAATGGGGCCATGTATCGTGAGATTTTGAGTGAAAACCTCCTTCCATCAGCAAGGGCATTGAAGATGAAACGTGGCTGGGTCTTTCAGCATGACAATGATCCCAAACACACCGCCCGGGCAACGAAGGAGTGGCTTCGTAAGAAGCATTTCAAGGTCCTGGAGTGGCCTAGCCAGTCTCCAGATCTCAACCCCATAGAAAATATTTGGAGGGAGTTGAAAGTCCGTGTTGCCCAGCAACAGCCCCAAAACATCACTGCTCTAGAGGAGATCTGCATGGAGGAATGGGCCAAAATACCAGCAACAGTGTGTGAAAACCTTGTGAAGACTTACAGAAAACATTTGACCTCTGTCATTGCCAACAAAGGGTATTTAACAAAGTATTGAGAAACTTTTGTTATTGACCAAATACTTATTTTCCACCATAATTTGCAAATAAATTCATTAAAAATCCTACAATGTGATTTTCTGGATTTCTTTTTCTCATTTTGTCTGTCATAGTTGAAGTGTACCTATGATGAAAATTACAGGCCTCTCTCATCTTTTTAAGTGGGAGAACTTGCACAATTGGTGGCTGACTAAATACTTTTTTGCCCCACTGTAGCCTGTTATTCTTGAAAAAGTATATTCAATTAAGACTTGTTTGTAAGTCAATTTCCTTATCTTTTCCTTTTTTCTTTTAGTAATTTATTCACTGTAGGACTACATACTGACGTCCTACACTCCTGCACTCTGCACTTGGAGACCTTTTGCAAGGCTGTCTCTTGGAGACCTTTTGCAAGGCTGAGTGATAGTGCCTGATGACAAAGATTTTGTAAGCATGAGTGTTTTATCGGAACTAAACAATATAGAATGCCAGACAGAGGAAGCTACATGACTGAAACCATAGCTTCATCTTTGTTTACTGAATGATAATACATAAATCACTGTTGATGACAACATAATGACATGCTGTAACCATGTTACCTCTTTAACAGAAACGCTACTGGTATGAACATCTTCCCTTGAAAATGAACAAATGTGTACACAAGGACTCGTTTATACTTTGCCAAATCCAGTATCAATCCCCAGTAGATTATTTCTCAACACTTGTTGAGTTTTAGTGAGTAGCACTGTTTTCTGATCATGACCATAAGCAGGGAGACATACTGGAAACACAAAACAGATGCTCTCCAGGAGTGACAGTGAGCTGAAAAATATTCAATAATCTTTGGTGCTTTCCTTACAAGGAACATAAACAAATGTGGAAATATTGTGTGTTACGAGACCTTTTCTGGCCCAATATCTGGTGTGTCGTTGTAATAATGTGAATAAAAACAACTGATAGCCTATCTGAAAGTTGCCTGTCCTCAGTGAGAGTAGGTCTGAGTCCATGACCCTGACTCTCTGACATGGAGCTGGGGTCTCCAGCGGCCATCAGGAACCCCACTTTGAGCTGCAGCAGTGGACCCTCTAAGAGAGACCCACCATGTTTCAAAAGCACCGAATGTCCAGTCTTAAGGAGTTATCTTTAACGGTAGCTAAGTCATACTGAACATCTCAAGACAATACACATGACTAGGGCCTGTAGCCAACATACAGTACATGTCTTAACTCTCGAGAGTTAAACAGCTAACAGGGGATGTTGTACTTTGTAAACAGTATTGTGAAAGACACAATATGACCTACCTCATATACACCTGACCCTGGTGTCTGCTGGTCATTGGCACCACTGCTAGAGGTCTCCACGGGTCACTGCAGTGTCTTTCGGGCAGGGAAAACTCAAGATGTGGCTGCACCTTGCTTAACAGCTCTCTGAAGTGGTCAAGGGCTATTGGATAGGCAGATAATGCTTTGACATGGCCATTAACTGGAATTATTGGTATTGCATGATGTCCAGTGCGCAACTATGGAAATGATATTCCAGAAATGAAGCAATGTGCCCAGCATGTTGTTATGTTTATGTTTGACTGAGATCACATCTAAATGCTACATCAGTTAAGTTACGGGCTTCCTTCTTGAGATGCCCTAGTGTGCAGCCTACTGATTGATCAATAGTTTATATGTTGAATTGCATACAAATGTTAAAATCTATTTGATATTTCAGAAACAGTTACAATGAGCATGTAGGCCGACAATTATCAACAGTTGAATTGAAATAGAAAATAGCATGATTTTCTCAAATGAAAATGTGATTAAAAAAATGTACTATTAATTGGTCGTTAAAATAAAAGTATAAATGAAAAGAAAAAGCGGAAAGAACATTTCGTTCAACGGAATTTCAAGGTTATTGCGAATACGCTGCCTATTGCGCAACAAAATGAGAGGACCAGCTGAACGATTAGAGGATATCTCAATGCAAATCCTCCCTCCGTTCGCTACTTGTGATTGGATGGCGTACACCAGGCTGGGCGTACACTAGGCTGGGCGTACATGTCAGTCAAGAGGAATGGGTGCAGCTAATGTCTATGCCTGTAATGTCAATTTGGGTCTCATATTGCATCCCAATGTTTCGGTGTGAAGGCATCCTCACTCCTCTCCAAACGCAGAAGACTCACACTATGTGGTTGTCGTAGGACACAGCTATTATTTTACTTGAAACAACAATGAAAGTGCACCTTCCTACAGTAGGCATTGAATACTTTTTTCTGAGGATAGCCCATTGACAGTAAAAGGTAAGCCAGCCTACCAGAGAGACCAAACCAGGAGCATCCGTGCACTTTTTCGTGCACTTTCCGAGGTAGCCTATTCTCGGGCAGCATGCTGCCTAGGCTATTGTAAAGGCACTGACAGCGCAGGTACCAACAATTTTTCTCATTCCATTTGAACCGGAACGTTATAACTTCTGGAATTACATCTAACGGACCTCGCGGATTTAATTTGGCGATTTACTTGACAGAAGGAAATTGTTTGCTTAGACCTACATTTTTAACATAGGCTACCGATCTTGGGCTCATCATCATATTTTAAATATGTTCAGGAAGGGTTTAGTCGCGTTCTTGAATTTTTCAATTCTGGTGCGTGTGTTGATGTCTCATGAATGTACGCCATGTGATCTCCGGACGTGTCCGCCGAAAGCCTGCGAGAGCGGTCGGACTCTGGCCAGGGACCCGTGCGGATGCTGCGATCAGTGTACCCGGATGGAGTGGGAGCCGTGCGCCGGCCAGGACTGGGCACTGGGCTACTGCGCCTTGGGACTAACCTGCGCGGCTGTCAACCAAACGGGAGCTGTAACGCTCCCTGAAATAGGAGTTTGTAAAGGTGGGTAGCCTATGTCTAAAATAAGACTTCACTTATGAATAAAATAGGCTCACTTTAATGTTGGTCTTGTTTCCCATTCTGAACTGTAAGCATGACCTAGAATGGCACAATCATCTTTATTCTATAGTAGGCTAAAGGGACAATTCCATGATAACGGAATTACGCAGAGATTTTTCAGCAAGTAGTCATTGTGCATAGAGGTGTATGGTTTGTTAAACTTTTATGTCAATGGTTTTTGTTTGGCATACATTTTACAGTGAAAATTCAGAGTCTCATCATAATTCAGTTATTGTGGAATTGCCCTCAGGCTACTAGGTAATTATTGTGTTGTAATTACTGGGTAGGCCGTCATTGTAAATAAGAATTTGTTCTTAACTGACTTGCCTAGTTAAATAAAGGTTACATTTCAAAATTTAAAAAATACAAAATTGATAGAAGAATGGGAGGTTTTGACATTGAGGTTTCAGCAACACGGTTATTCATTAACATCACTCTCAGCTCTGGGCAGAAAAGTCTCCATAGTAAGTGATTATTCTAATTTAGCTTGAGCACACCACAGTGGCCAGCTAGTTCATGATTCCATCGACTGTGCTGGACATTGTCTCTAAGCTCAATGGACTGGTTGAAGCAGGTCTACGGGTTTAAGTAGCTCTTGACTGCCAACAGAGGACCTCATGTTAGACTGTTCATTTCCCCCCTTGAAACCTCAGCTTTCTTCTCTTGCAGGCATGACAATAGGTTTGGCAACAAACCTTTGCACCATGCCTCCACGTCAGTATTACTTAAGTTCAGGCTTCCCTGCCAGGGCCCAATTTGAACCTCTTAAAAGTTAATGACTATTTTAATTTGTCTGATTTAAAAAGCATGGGCGGCCTAACAATGGGAAATGTGTATCTGTGCGTGTACACTTTACTCTGTCTTCATTTGATCCTGAAACAGGTTAGCTGTCCTTGTAGAAAGTGTTTTGCTGTAATGTGGTTGCCCAATCAATGGGCTTATGATGTGCCTCTGAGGGCTCCCTTGGGGTCAAGGCAAAATAGCAAAAGTCTCACCAGCAGGTTTTCATTGGCAGATTTATCTGAATGACCTTACCATGAATCCCACTGTGGTCTCCCTGCCTTCCCTCCTATCAGATCCATGTCCTATACCAGTCCTTTACTGACAGTTTATGAAGCTGTTGTACACAATATATCCCTGGCTCCCAGGGAAATTATACTCCAGAGGATGGCTCTCCAAATCCTTTAGGGCTTCAAGGGTACCCATCCATGACCATTGTGTGTGTGAGTGTGTGTTTGAGTGTGTGTGTTTGAGTGTGTGCATGCGTGTGTATGTAGCATTCTAAAAGGACAGCCAAGATCAGCTTTTCACACAGTTGATAAGGCAGAACAGGAGTTGCCCTCTGAGAGAGCTGGGCATGGGGCATGGTCAGGATCACATCAAGCACCAGCCAGTCCCTCACCTGGACTCTGTCCAGGCTGAAACAAAGTGATGGCATGGGACTGACATTATCAGAGGTGAGGAAAAACAGTCCCACGTTGGGGCCGGATCTACATGATCCTGCCCTCCACCATCACTCGGAGGGGTCTAGTGGTCCTGGGTCTCCGGCCCCAGGGTGTCCCAGGAGACAGTGTCCCTGATTGGGCTTTATTTACAGGTTATGCTGGCAGGCCTTAATCCCCCTCCATACCCATAGCTACCCCCTCTGTCAAATTAACAGCTTTGAATGTCTCTAAATGATGAATGCACTAATTGTAAGTCGCTCCGGATAAGAGCTAAATTACTAAAATTTCTAATGTAAAAGTTAATGGTTTCCATGATTGAGTCGTGCCTCTGGTCCTCGTGGCTGTGGGACCCAGCGCCCCCCCCCCCCCCCCCCCCCCCGGTGGGGTTGGCTGGGTGAGGGTAAATCAACACCTCCCTGTGTGTTTGCAGTGGCCACGAGGGCCAGGCTGATCCGGGATTTCCCTCCCAAGCCAGGGGTAGGGTCTTAAAGTGATTAGGGTCGCAATCAGGAGTAGGGGGTAAATGTTTCCAGTCTCTGACCCCTGCTTCTCTCTCCGCTCCTCTGCTCTAAGTCTTGTTGTTCTGGGTGGTCAATATGGAAGGGCAGAGTGCGAATTGTCATTAGGCTTTACTATGTAGCCTGAATTCAGTGATTTTTCTTGCTGACAAATTGACCTTTTTTGTAAAAAGAAAAGTGGGGAAACCTGAAAGGGGCTGAAATAAGGGACGTAAATACAGCTGTGTCCGTCCCAAGCTCATCGGCGCGAGAAACTGTAAGGCACCGTTGATACAATGTTGTAAGTTCGCTAGCAGGCGGAGGAGAGAGATGAATGCGATTGAAAGCCTGAACCAACTGTCACTTATTCAAACCATGACAGAGAGGTGGAAGTGTTCGTTTCATTTGGAAAAAGATTTCATTTTCATATTTACCACTGTATCAGTACACAATTGCATTTTTCTAAATAGGAGAATGGTTAAATTAGAGACCCCCCACCCCCATAGTTGGACTTTCATTGCATTTATGGGATCTCATGTATGATTTGGGGGTTCTGTGTTCCCCCCGTAATTCGCACACTATGGAATGGTGATGGAGGTCGAAGAAAGTATACCATGTCTTCAGGTGACATCTGTAGTAGACAAACATGTGTACAGTCAGTGAGAAAATAGCTGATGCACATGATATTGAACAGAATGCTAAATATCCAGTAAGTGTATGCTTATGAGGACTTTTATACTATGTGCATACTGTATATCAAGTGCAGCCAGTTAAAGTGGTTGTGAATTGTTATGACAGCTGTGATTAGGGAAAGTTGCCTGTGAATCCAAACACGTAACTAATTTAATCCCCAAAGGGTTTTTCACCACTTGAGTGATATCGATGTTTGGCCCAGGGTGTTTTTATTTTGTCTGTCTCACTGTGTTAGTGCCACCTCTTCCCTCTCCAGAGCACTTAACAATAGCACCTCACAGAATGTCTGTCCTCAAGCGCAAAGATTGGACTCTGCGTCCTGTCCAGTCCACTACTCCTTCTAATCCTGTCCACTTCCCTCTTCCTCCAGCATTATCTAATGTTTCAAAGACTTCCTTTGGAGCTTGCTATCAGCCAAAGGGCCTCAGAGGTCAACTTTCCCATCGCAGCTCTGGATGCCAAGACAAGCAGTCTCCATGGCTGAGAGGACTTCCCCAGAGACGCAGCCGTGATCCAGGCCAGCTGAGTGGGGTCATATCACAGCCGGGGGGTCAACCTAATCATTAGCTACAGTAATTAGAGGTTCACTCCCCCTAACCTCTCATTTTGCTTTGTCTACCTCCTGCCTCCTACTCCTGGAGGCCCCCTTTAGCACCCCACAGACACACTCAGACACCCACCTTCAATGACTGCTATTTAAAAATACCCTCCCAGGCAGAGAAAGGCCCAGAGATGGAACAAATGAGGAGGTGGGGATCATTTTAAGGTAACAGGAAATACGAGGGAGAGTTTTGGCGTGGCAGGGGAGCTCCGTTTGAAAAGCCTGCCTGCCCCTCTACTCTCCCCAATGTCTTGGCTGGTTTAACTCACAGGGACCATGACTGTCTGCCACCCAAGATTCACCTCTCTCTCTTTCAACTCTGGAAATAATCACTTACAGAGTCTCCAGAATTAGCACATCAGAGAGCGGTGGGTTTGTATAGGTGACCATTATAGGCTACATACAGAGCACTTCTCAAGTACCACTTATGAAAGGAATGACTGAATGTGCTGTACAATAATAGATACCTTTGTTTGGTATTAATAAATGAACAACGTACATTTTCTTAAGTATTTTCATTATCGCCAGCCTATACCAGCATATACCATCATTTTTAATCATCATTGTCTCCCGGCCCCTAGCAGAGTATTAAAGCAAGGCTTCTCCTTCTGAGAGGAAAGAAGAAGTACACCTTTACTCACCGATTACCACTCTATAGTGTTTTACAAAGTTTATTTAGCCCAGCTCCTGTAATACATTCTGATGGGAACACTACTACTCATACTTCTAAATGTGTCTGTGAGAGAAGCCAGAGTATTTTGATAAGCAGTAATCAAGTCTCTACACTGTTGATTGAGGCCTGGAAGACAAGCTGTTGAAGGGAGAGGAAAGGAGCGCTGTATTGTGGTGTTTTCTGTTTGAGCCTGTTTACTCTGTGGCACGCAGGCAGTGCATCAGGCATGAACACGAAAACCCTGTGGGGTCCCTGTGGGGTCCCTGTGGGGTCCCTGAGGAGCAGAGAGGCAGCTGACGTGGTGGGTCCCCTGTCTCCCCTCCATCCTTCACTCCCCATTGTCATTAGATGTGTTTGTTTGTGTTGAGCTCAGCCTGGAGGAGCTAGCTACAGTATATCAGAGGTAGGGGTAGGGATGGTTGGCTGGGCATGGAACAAACACATAAGGTAAATGGCAGTAGCAAGGCAATGCATGGCAGGAACAGAACAAAGATGTCTGCTCTGGATCACTTTGATGATGCTTCTCTTCTCCCCTACCCCCCTTTCCTCTCCTTTCCCCTCCTCTCCAGCCCCTCCCCTCTTCTTTATTTTCCTCTAATATCTTGTCTCTTCTCATTTCCACAGTTCTGCCTCACAGTCCGGAGGCTGGGTTGGAGGATGAGCGCTGCCCCCTGCAGACAGGCTGTGACAGGGCCGGGGCCATGTGTGTGTGTGACGCCCGTCACTCCTGCCTGGGCTCCTTCAGCTACCCTGACATGGAATCCTGCATGAGGGCCAGCAAGACAGGTGAGTTTCCCACAGCTAGCCGTCAGGAGCAAAAAATACAATCCTTTGAACATTGCTAATCCATACCAGATGTTGTACGCTGGTGACTAATGCTATTAACATGTCATAGTGATGACACACATGCTCAGTCTGAGGGTGGCCCCAGCATGGATCTGTGTGGTGCCATTGTCAGTGACTGATGATGACCTTTACTCACCGATTACCACTCTATAGTGTTTTACAAAGTTTATTTAGCCCAGCTCCTGTAATACATTCTGATGGGAACACTACTACTCATACTTCTAAATGTGTCTGTGAGAGAAGCCAGAGTATTTTGATAAGCAGTAATCAAGTCCCCCCTTCTCTTTCTTTTAGAAGGCCGTAGACATGAGTACCAGGAGAGGCACAGGGAGAAGTTTGTGGGACCCTCCGACCCAGCTTGCATGTTTTCTGGGTGCAACCTGACAGCACAGGGCTGTGTGTGTGAATCCCAGAGCTGCCACTATCACTCCTCCTACATCAACCGCAGCCAGTGCCAGGAGGCCGCAGGTAACCTAGAACTAACCTAAAACTAACCAACAACTGCTCAAGTCATGTTGCACAAAGGTGGCTGATACAGTGGCTGATACAGTGGCTGATACAGTGATACACAAAATGCAGATTCCAAAAAAGAGCTGACCTTATTTATCCTACAACATTCCTGTCTTTTACACTATCTCTATTTGAGTTGAGCTCAGCTTATTAAGCATATGTACCCTAATATATACCTTGAGTTATGTGCTAACTGACTCATACCTGACTCATGTCTAGGTTGAAAAAATACAGTTTAAGACAAAGTAATAATTCCATGCTGAGCGTTCAAAAATAAGCACATTCATTGTGCCAGCACTGTTGCTGATTATA
This sequence comes from Salvelinus namaycush, assembly GCF_016432855.1. Classification (NCBI taxonomy): domain Eukaryota; kingdom Metazoa; phylum Chordata; class Actinopteri; order Salmoniformes; family Salmonidae; genus Salvelinus; species Salvelinus namaycush. The sequence continues at coordinate 17,147,271 of NC_052321.1, read as the reverse complement.
CTGGATTAGCATTGATAACGTGACCAGTGGTCGGGAAATCAAGTAATAAAGTGTCTGTAGATCATTTGAAAAACATTTAAATAAGTAGATTTACAGTAAAACAGTTATGATATGTGTTTGCTGAGTAGTTAGCTGAAATTCATTATGATTGTCTTTATTCTCCACTTTGATGGAAAACTTTCTGTACTGCTAACATTCACTTCCAGTCCGGCACTGGTCCAATGAATTTGTTTATTTTCGAACACTTCTGCATGGAATGATTACATTGTCTTAACCTTCTCTTCAACCTAGACCCATACAGTACAGCGAGTCAGCACAACCTGTGAAAAATCACAGAGGTGTAGTAGACAATCAGTCAGTCTATTCCAAAGTCCTTTCCATGTCAACACCGAGAGAGAGTAGCAGAGAGAGGTTCTATTATAAGGAGGAGAATATACTGTGGACCTATGAGGTGATAGAAATCTACGTACACAGTGTTCAGGCTGTAAAGTGTAACAGTATAGTGTGTTGGCTGAATTCTCAGCCTGTGTCCAGGGTTAAAGCACGCAGTGAGGAGGAAGATAGACCTCCACAGAGCTAAGGAACCAGAGTGACAATTATGAGCTGTTTGTTTAAATGTGCCTCATAGAGGGGCTAAGGGTAAGTACCCATGTAGCTGCCTCTCTGACTGACACTTCTGAGTGAGAATTGTTATTGAGGTGGGTTCTATTTCACCCCTTTGACAGAACTGTGTGAGAGATGCATAAAACCAACATGGCAGCTCTCTGTATGTATAAAGAACATTGGTCTCACTGAGAAAGTGCCAGTGAGTGAACTCACAGATTCTCTCTTGCTGTGTTAGTGGGAAGATCTCATCATCCGCTTCATAATACTGCGTAGCCATGTTGTGCCAAAAAGCTAGACTCACGTCAGTTTACTAAGGACATTTGTTGAGTTTAGGAGGCCCAATTCAAGACAAGTGACTCGATCCACAACTAAGACATTTGTTTTAGCTTTGTTTGTGCTTTCATCCCTTTTTTTCTTTGATAGTTCAGTTGGGAAATTTGTACCATTCCTGATAATGTAAGGTCTGAGAGTATTGTATGATGTGCCATTTAGCGGACGTTTTATCCAAAGCGACTTATAGTCATGAGTGAATTTTCTTTTACATATGAGTGGTCCCGGGAATCAAACCCACCGTCCTAACATTAGAAGAACCATGCTCTACCAACTGAGCTAGAGAGGACCACAAAATGTGTAATCTTCAGTTATATGATCTACAAACAAGATCTACATCCAAACAAGGTTGTTACAGAGCATTTACAGTCCCTTGGCTGTGTATTTGGATACTTGTACTGAGCTGTTTGTTCTGTAAATCCCTCTAGCAGTGCGGAAAAGTACACATACTGTATTATTGAGAGACAGTGTCATTGCCCTCTCCTGTGTCCCTATGAATAATATACAAGTCCTCTGCTGCATTTCTCAACTTCCAGTTGTCTAGAGCAGCCAAGAGAGGACGACAGCGTGAAATCACAACACTGAAAACAGTAAACAACATTTTTCTGCAGCTTATGTGCTGTCGCTACTCCACACACCCTTCAGACGGCCATGCATTAAGTAAGGAGGGTGTGTGTGTTTTCAGGGCACTGATAATGAACTTGTTTTGTCTGACTGGCTTGGCAGACATCTTGCTGTCTGTCGTCAGTGCTTCCGTTATGATGAGTAACCCTGAGTGCAGTGCTCCTGAGATGTCATGGAGCTACCCATCTGATCAAGTAGTGATTTAGCTCTGGGTCAATGTGTCCCTTAGCTTGTGATGTCTACACATACTGTAAGCTCTGCTTTCGCTGCATGAGAGTTACAGCAATTCCAATCTTCACATGCAGTTGAAGATGAAAGCGGACCTTGTTGCCAGTATTTGAAGCACTTTTTCAGCCATCCATTTGAACATAGCATCCTCTGCCTCTGCTTGGGGCTTGTACATTCACACATGGTAGTGGTTTGGGACTGGCTCTTAATGCTCGCTCTGACTCAGAGAGTAGAGTAGCTTTCTGAGGCCTGCCGACTGTCCTGGCTTGTGTTCCTGTTTACTGTTTGTTCGAAGACTTGGGGCACAAACCTCGTTTGCAGCTTCACTGTCTGCAGCGCCTGATCACCAACAGCCATTTCTTAGTATCGCTAAGGGCTCTCTATAAATGTACTGTCAGTATGCTGACGCACGTCGTTGGACTTCAAACAGGGGTCAATGTCATGTTGGGTGCTGGGAGGTGACATGAACACACTGTGTTGCTGATGAGGAAGTATTAGACTGGATCTCTGAGGATTGATCAAATTAGTGGAAGAGGAGGAAGAGGTCAGGCCAGGGAGCCAGCTAGGGCAAGCCATTTTGACAAGTTATTTGTGTCAAAAAAATACAGTTTCTCTCATACAGAGAGAAGATTTGAATCTAATGCCCTTCCCACAAGCTTTATGCATACATATTCGTGGGGCGACGCACAATTGGCATAGCGTCGTCCGGGTTAGGGAGGGTTTGGCCGGTAGGGATATCCTTGTCTCAGTATGTAAAATGTAATAAAATGTATGCACTCTACTGTAAGTCGCTCTGGATAAGAGCGTCTGCTAAATGACTAAAATGTAATGTAAATGTAAGTGCAGGAAATGGTCTGGGGCCTGTATTTAGTTCTCCGGCCCTGAGTGTACATTTATGGCTTTGATTAATTATAAGTCTTTGAGCTGCTGTGCACAAGGAGTTTCCCCATGTGGCCTTCAGAAGAGGTGCTTGTTCTGTAATACTTTGATTGATGTTGCTGATATGACCTGATGTTGTAATGGCCCTGCGGAGAGCGGCTCTGACAAAACAGAAGGCAGATTTAAGCCTGTGGGTTGTTACACAGCTATTGTATGTCATATTACATCAATGTACTTTAAACTCCCAACATGTGACTGGTCCTCATGGCTAACCTCAGAAGGTTAATATGGGTGAAATGGGGCAGTATTAATGTTTAGTACAAGTGTATACTTTTAAAAGAACATTACAAGGGAGGAAGTGGAGTTGAGGTGGGTCAGACACTGGAGCCGTGCCCACCATGATGCCATGGTGCAAACAGACCTCGCCACCACAGAGTTGGCCCACCAGTAGTACCACATTCGCCCGTATCCTTCCCCTGAAAGCATCATTAGTTCTGCTTGGCTGCAGCCTCTTTGTGGCATCACTATTACTCGCCAGTCCAGACCGCCAGTAGCTGGCAGGGGTGCTAGACGTCTCTGTGTTTGTGTGTCGTCTGCAGAGGCTATGGCCTCTGTCATGCCCATGTGTGTGTGTGTGTGTGTGTGTGTGTGTGTGTGTGTGTGTGTGTGTGTGTGTGTGTGTGTGTGTGCGTGCGTGCGTGCGTGCGTGCGTGCGTGCGCGCGTGCGTGCGTGCGTGCGTGCGTGCGTGCGTGCGTCTTGGCAGTGATTTCAGAGGGGAAACAAAACACAGTTTATCTGTTGGCTCAGACAAAGAGCTTCCCGCTAGGCAAAGTGGGATCGCTGTCTCAGCCTGTTGTCCTCTCACTGCTCCCAGTCACCCAGCTGATAGCTCTGCTTACCAGGTACCACAACTTTTCCCAAGCCCTGCCCCAACCCAAGCCCCAGCCCCTGCCACCAGCCTCAGATCCATTCCTGCCCTCCAGCCCCTGCCCCAGCTCTCCAGCTCTAGCCACCAGCCTCTGCTTTTTCTGGTTGTCTGTGAGAAAACATGAGCAGATGACCAACAATGTTACGTAACTCAACTGCCTCAACTACCACGAACTGGGCAGCTGCAGAGTGTATCCCTGGACTGACTGGGCACCTGCAAAGCGTAGCCCCGTACTCCCCTGGACTGACTGGGCACCTGCAAAGCGTAGCCCCGTACTCCCCTGGACTGACTGGGCAGCTGAAGAGCATAGCCCCATACTCCCCTGGACTGACTGGACAGCTGAAGAGCATAGCCCCGTACTCCCCTGGACTGACTGGGCAGCTGCAGAGCGTAGCCCCGTACTCCCCTGGACTGACTGGGCAGCTGCAGAGCGTAGCCCCATACTCCCCTGGACTGACTGGGCAGCTGCAGAGCGTAGCCCCGTACTCCCCTGGACTGACTGGGCAGCTGCAGAGCGTAGCCCCATACTCCCCTGGACTGACTGGGCAGCTGCAGAGCATAGCCCCGTACTCCCCTGGACTGACTGGGCAGCTGCAGAGCGTAGCCCCGTACTCCCCTGGACTGACTGGGCAGCTGCAGAGCGTAGCCCCGTACTCCCCTGGACTGACTGGGCAGCTGCAGAGCGTAGCCCCGTACTCCCCTGGACTGACTGGGCAGCTGCAGAGCGTAGCCCCGTACTCCCCTGGACTGACTGGGCAGCTGCAGAGTGTAGCCCCGTAATCCCCTGGACTGACTTTTATGTGTACAGCCCAATTCATGTTTTATGTTCAGTTTCCTCTAAGGCAGATCCAGAGACCTTTAACTCTGTTTGAAGGTTCCCTCATGGCCCATTTGTTACTGTTTCATTCAACTTGGACCATACTTGTGCCATCCTTTCACTCCAATGCATTTTGTGCCAGCTCTGTAGTAGACAATTGTCCATAGAAAAGTATTCTCTGCAACATTGTTCAGCCCGTTCAGCATGATAAAAGCTCAGCCTCTCTCTTTCAATCTCCCTGGCCCAATCTCATCTGACAGTACGAAGAAGGCTGTGTTGAGCTACTCTGAGCAGAGAACACTTGGATCACGTTTTTCATCCTCAAATATTTAGCCTGAGCGTGTGTGTGTGTGTGTGTGTGTGTGTGTGTGTGTGTGTGTGTGTGTGTGTGTGTGTGTGTGTGTGTGTGTGTGTGTGTGTGTGTGTCTGTGTGTGTGTGTGTGTGTGTGTGTGTGTGTGTGTGTGTGTGTGTGTGTGTGTGTGTGTGTGTGTGTGTGTGTGTGTGTGTGTGTGTGGACTGTGGGCTGCTGCAGCTCTCTCTTCTGACACACTGCCCTAACCAGAGTGTGATGATCAGACGTCTATGTTTCCCTCTCATGTGGCCCTGTGCCTTTTGCCCTGAACCACCTCCCAGACTTAGTTCTTAAAAATAGAGAACAATACAGACATTTTTAGCCTCAACCGCCAGTTGGCAAGCGGCCAGACCTCCACAGCTTACGTGAGAGATGAGCCTGATGGGTCCCTTTGCGGACAAACTGTATAAAACCAGAGGATGTACCAGAGGCCCATGGAGGGCAGCTGTACTAAGACAGCTTTGTTCTCCGCTGACTTGCTTCCAAAGTCAGTCCCTGAACAAAACTCACATTGTGCACTTGTTCCATGAGTAAACTCAGGCTGTCAACACAGCCTCCTCTGCCTACCAGAGCTGCTTCAGTCAGATGAATACTGTGCTCCTTGTGCTCTGTGTAGAAAAAAGCTAATTTACATAGAGGTGTTTTCTTTTCCTGAATGGGCTTCTCGGAGATGCCAGAAATATGCATTGTTTACAATAGCACATTCTGTGGTAATAAACCAATTTCTAAATCCTACCTCAAGCCCAACTTCAGGGTGTGTGTGCGCATGTGTGCATGTTTGTGTGTGTATTACGGCTTTCCTAGGGGGTTGCTAGGTTTTCCATACTATCTCACCACCACAACAAGAGAACGTTTTGACCATTCTACAGACTGAATTTATTAAGCATGCCAAATTAGGTCTTTGTGTTTTTGTTTGCGTAAGCTGGAGAATAGCCACCATTGTAATACAGAGATTGCTTTTGTGACCACTGACTAGCTAATTACCCCATTGGTGCTTCTAGATAGAACACAAACAGAATGTGCTGAAATCCATCCTCTACTGAGTTTACCATACTGTTTCCATGCTTTGTGTCTGCCTATTATGTTCAGAAATGGCTACAATATCATTCATTTGAATGACAATAGAGTGTCTGGCAGCTGGTTTTCCCAGCGTACTCCAGTCCACCCATTGTTAGACGTGAGTAAGCAATCTGTTTTCTTTGACTGGGGCACACAGAAAGTCTTATTCAATGCAAACATTGCACAACATTTTATTCATGGCCACATCACTCTGTTAGACAGCAGCATGCTCTGTGTTACTGCTATTAGATATAAAACCTCTGAAATCAGCCTGTCACTGAAGTTTATTTAAACCAAATGCAGGAATTAGGCCAAAAACCGTTAAATGGGTCGTTGCTCGGCCTAATTCAGGGGAATTTCCCCCCTTCTCTCTGACACTATTCAGTAACAAAGTTGATCAATGCAAGCTTTGTGCCTGCCCCCACTGTTCACAGGTTCCTAGAGCAAACAGTACAGTACAGATACCTCATGCCCATGCACTATTTATTCAGGGAAGAATAAATCCAACACTTCCTTCATCCTCAATTTCATCTGTCAGATATCTCCCCCAAATATGACTCTCCTGCTCAAGTCACAACTTAACTTTTACGGGTCAGGCAAACTTCAAACGACTGCATAGATGGAACATTAACATGCCGGGTGAGCATTGGGTCGCACCGATGTGTTCAACCCTTGAGGGTTTGACTATTGAAAGTAATACTGCAATCATCGCTGTACGTGGAGTTGAACTGTCTGTCTGTGGAGCAGAACCTGGGCTCCAGTCCCTCTGTTTGCCATTTCAGTTTCCCATCTGGTAGGAACAGCCTCAGGGATCCTCTTTCAGGCCCTCAAATGTCAGGGATGAGACACATCCTCTGCTAGAGTCGTGTTGCACCAGGGAACGCCAAAAGTCTGGGAAGGACATCAACAAACTAGCTTCTGAAAGAGCCACAAACCCCAAGCCTTGTTACGCAATTTCATTCTATTTCATTCTCTTTCCACCAAAACCATAATGCATGCAAAGATTGTAAAGTATTCTTCTCATACGCATGATAGCCATTACATTTCTCTCTCTTAGGAGGCAATTCGTTATTTATTAGCTTCATGGCATTTCCTTTCCTAAAGGCCCAAGGGAAGACATTAAGTAGAAACGTAATTACCAATTGTCTCCACTGTCATCAATCATACACTGCTTTATTCCACCCTTCCTCACACTCTCTCCCAGTCCTCTGTAACAGCCACAGATCTAACCTGGTATCCTACAAACAGGAGATCTGTGAAATTTTTTAGCCATTGACAATTACAGTGCCTTCAGAGAGTATTCATACCCATTGACTTATTTCACATTTTGTTGTGTTACAGCCTGAATTCCAAATCGATTAAATAACCATCTGCTTTAGGTTATTATCCTGTTGAAAAGTGAATTAATCTACCAGTGTCTGGTGAAAAGCAGACTGAACCAGGTTTTTCTCTAGGATTTTGCCTGTGCTTAGCTTCATTACGTTTCTTTTTTATCATGAAAAACTCCCCAGTACTTAACGATTACAAGCATACCCATAACATGATGCAGCCACCACTGTGCTTGAAAATATGGAGAGTCTTACTCAGTAATGTGTTGTATTGGATTTTCCCCAAACATAACACTTTGTATTCATTACTAAAATTGTATTTAATTTTTTGTACAATTACTTGAGTGCCTTGTTGCAAACAGGACGCATTGTTTGGAATATTTCAATTCAGTACAGGCTTCTTCTTTTCACTGTCAATTAAATCAGTATTGTGGAGTAACTACAATGGTGTTGCTCCATCATCAGTTTCCTCCTATCACAACCATTCAATTCTGTAACTGTTTTAAAGTCACCATTGACCTCATGGTGAAATCCCTGAGATGTTTCCTTCCTCTCTGGCAATTGAGTTAGGAAGGACCCATGTATCTTTGTAGTGACTGGGTGTATTGATACACCATCAAACGTGTAATTCATTGTTTTTTACCCATCTACCAATAGGTGCCCTTGTTTGCAAGGTATTGGAAAACCTCCCGGGTCTTTGTGGTTGAAATGTTTGAAATTCACTGTTTGACTGAGGGACCTTACAGATAATTGTATGTGTGGGAAACAAAGACGAAGTAGTCATTAAAAAATCATGAAAAAAAATGAAAAAACACTATTATTGTAACGAACGTCGTCGGGAGAAGGAGAAGAGGACCAAGGTGCAGCGTGGTAAGTATTCATAATACTTTTAATAAATACGAACACTTGAACAAAACGACAAACGAACAGTTCTGCAAGGTGCAATACACAAAACAGAAAACATCTACCCACCAAGCACAGGTGGGAATGAGGCTACCTAAGTATGGTTCTCAATCAGAGACAACGATAGACAGCTGCCTCTGATTGAGAACCACACCAGGCCAAACACCTAGAAATACAAACATAGAACAAAACATAGAATGCCCACCCCAACTCACGCCCTGACCAAACCAAAATAGACACATAAACAAGGAACTAAGGTCAGGGCGTGACAATTATTGCACACAGAGTGAGTTCATGCAACTTATTATGTGACTTAATTGATCATTTTTACTCCTGAACTTATTTAGGCTTGCCATAACAAAGGGGTTGAATACTTATTGACTCGAGACATTTGTACAAATTTCAAAAAACATTATTCCATTTTGATATTATGGGGTATTGTGTGTAGGACACAAAATCTAAAGTAAATACATTTTAAATTCAGGCTGTAACACAACAAAACTTGGAAAAAGTCAAGGGGTGTGAATACTTTCTGAAGGCAATGTATAGGACAGGACATGAGTTTGCAGCACCCAATCCCTCGACTCTGTATGCATAACAGTGGCACGGTTGAACCAAAATAAGCAGTGGTTAAGGATTGGGTAATCCAAGCTTCGTAAGGTAGCTACTGTCCTTCTACAATATGAGACAGAGGGGAACTCCACTTTTCTTTTCCTGAAAGTGTCCAAAGTACAACCCTGTGCCCCCTGCACTCCCTAACCAGAGTATGAAGACCATTATGTTGGCTCTGGCATATCAATAGACAAACGCTTCCTGGTATGCTAAGTGTAGTGTGATTTCAATAATAAGGCTCAGGGTAGGATAAAAAGTCTGAGTAAAACATGGCCTTGTATTAATGGCTGGTGAGATGGAGAGCCTGTTTGGATTGAGAGCTGGATCCAGTGGGTGGGCAGGCAGGGATCAGGAAAGGTCTTAGACAGGATGTGCTGAGAGGTGTGTCGTGTCTAGAGACGAGCATAGCTCTCACTCTCCGTCCTAACAGGAAGCTGTAAAGCTGTCACGGAGTGAAGGGGATCTGATGACTGCAACATGAGCAACACTGTTCCACTAACACTGTATGCAGGCCAGGGAGCCCCACTCTTCTCCCCCCTTTTCCCCTGCCACCTAGCAAACAGTGTGGGCACTGTTGTAGCCTGGAGCTGGGTTGAAGGTGGTGTTACAGCATGCCTTACAGAGGCTTGTTATTGTATGTGATTGACTCTGTGTGTGTGTGTGTGTGTGTGTGTGTGTGTGTGTGTGTGTGTGTGTGTGTGTGTGTGTGTGTGTGTGTGTGTGTGTGTGTGTGTGTGTGTGTGTGTGTGTGTGTGTGTGTGTGTGTGTGTGTGTGTGTGTGCGTGTGTGTGTGTGTGTATTTCAGAGGAGCTGAAATGTGCCGCGACCACATGTCCTGCCCTGCCGGTGCCTTCCTGTCCTGAGGGCTCGGTTCTGACCAAGAGCTACACTCCCCCTGCTGGCTGCTGCCCCACTGTGCCCCCCCAGTGCACCTGTGACCTCCGGGCGTGCCACAAGCCCCAGTGCCCCTCCGGCCAGAAGACTGTACCACTCAGTCAGGCCACCGGCAAGCCAGGAGACTGCTGTGACATGTTCGAGTGCCAGAAAGGTAACATATATAACCGTAGCAAGCCATGAATTTGATGAGAGAAGTGGTGCTGGTGTGAAATTTAACTCCTTTTTGGAGGTGATTCTTTTAATCAGAACACAGTTTTTCCCCCAAAGTCCCAGTTTACCAAATGTTCTGTGATGAAAAGGAGAGTCACTAAATAGATGGTAATTTGTTGTCCAAATACATTTTTCTGGGGTATAGCCGCAAATAATCTCAACGCCACAAGGCATATTAAACATAATGGATCTCATTATGCATATTGTGTGTGTGAAGCGTACTCACAACTGGTGTTCTCACCCTGTATGTGTCTGTCTGTGTGTGTGTGTGTGTGTGTGTGTCTGTCTGTGTGTGTCTGTCTGTGTCTCTGTGTGTGTCTGTCTGTGTCTCTGTGTGTGTCTCTGTGTGTATCTGTCTGTGTGTGTCTGTCTGTGTGTGTCTGTCTGTGTGTGTGTGTGTGTGTGTCTGTCTGTGTGTGTGTGTGTGTGTGTCTGTCTGTGTGTGTCTGTCTGTGTGTGTCTGTCTGTGTGTGCCTGCCTGTGTGTGTGTGTGTGTGTGTGTGTGTGTGTGTGTGTGTGTGTGTGTGTGTGTGTGTGTGTGTGTGTGTGTGTGTGTGTGTGTGTGTGTGTGTTTGTGTGTTTCTGTCTGTGTGTGTCTGTCTGTCTGTCTGTGTGTGTGTGTGTGTGTGTGTGTGTGTGTGTGTGTGTGTGTGTGTGTGTGTGTGTGTGTGTGTGTGTGTGTGTGTGTCTGTCTGTGTCTCTGTCTGTCTCTGTCTGTCTCTGTCTGTCTGTCTGTCTGTCTGTCTGTCTGTCTGTCTGTCTGTCTGTCTGTCTGTCTGTCTGTCTGTCTGTCTGTCTGTCTCTGTCTGTCTGTCTGTGTGTCTGTCTGTCTGTGTGTGTGTGTGTGTGTGTGTGTGTGTGTGTGTGTGTGTGTGTGTGTGTGTGTGTGTGTGTGTGTGTGTGTGTGTGTGTGTGTGTGTGTGTGTGTGTGAGAGAGCAGATGTTGGTAGTTCGGTCAGTTCACTCTCCTTCTCCAAAAGCACATTCACAGAAGCACACAGCTAATCAACCAGCCAGCTAGTCAGGGAGAGAGGGAGAGGAGCAGGGAGGGTGACTGAGGGGGGACCTGGACCTGGCTGTTTACTCTGCGCTCCCAGCAAATATTTGCTGTTTTACCAACAGAATAAATTGTGTAGTGTCAAAGAGTTCCTGCTTGGTCACATATCCAAAAGGAAAAGGTTCAACAGTTAATTGATGGGAATGCTTTTATTGTGCTCCAGTCTTCCAGGGGGAGTGTAGTTGAGTCAGGCAGGCCGACAGGGACTGAATGGCGGCTGCAGAGGCTAGGGAACCAGTGTTTTGATAACAAGTGTCTGCTGCTCTTTGGGTCTGGACTGCACGCCCTTTGTGCCTCCCCTACTGGCAGTTAGCTCTACATGACTGCGTCCACATTAGAAATCACACAGAGAGAGACTGGGGATGAAGATATGGCACATACCCCCCTAGTGTCCCCCAAGACCTCCCCAGAAGCTCTTTGGGGATATGTGTTGGGTGCAGTGGTGATTTTAGCATGTAAATATTGGTGGGGCAAATGCAAATATACATACCAGCAAAGCCACCTCACAACACAACACTAAACAATACATGAATTGCACTATAACGGTGACAAACGGTTCCCACAAACTATTAGGGCCTATATAAAGCTGTCCCAACAGCAGAGCTTTATTTTCAGCATCATGGAGTGAATCCTTACCACTGCTACACCTGACTATCAGCGGAGCCTTGTCTGGCAGCGAAACAGTTCATTCAGCCTCATTTAATGCCTTTTTAAAAAAGATGATATGGCTGACTTGCTTAAACAAATGTGATTTCTACTGACAATTGAGATGTACAAACTATGGCTTAAGGGAATGATGAGCGGATGAGAGGCAATCTGTAATTTTGATTAAGACATTAATGCGTGAGCTAAGACGTACGTAGTCAATATAACTATTTGTTCAGCACTTTTGAAATGTACAGCGACAGAATTCAGAACATGAGCCATTCTTACAGTATTCTCCTTGTACACCAAGTCAGAACCCTAGTATAAATAAAGGGGGCATAGAAGCAGACACTGAAAGCTTTTACAATAATCAAGGATGACATTTCTCTAACACAGGCTGTAGGCTACATGTACACCACCAAGTTAGTACAGTATGATAAGTTGTAAGGGAGAAAGAGACCAAAGTATTAGAGTGAGGCACATGGCCTACTAACAGCTTACTACACAACATACACAGTATTAATTTCTTAGCTACAGTATACATATTTCCCTGGCATGTTATACATAATTTATGCAGCAGCATACAATACATTTTTGGAATCACCTTGTTGTGCTGTCTTCACTTGAACAGAACGGTGGTGCGGCGGTCTTTCTTGTGGGCAAATTTTGTCATCAATATTTGTCATCAAAGTCAGGCATTCTCTGGATTTATGGTATTTTCAAGACAACTGGGAACTCTGAAAAAACAAGATTGAATCAGGACGTCAATGATCTTCAGGTCAGAGCTCTAAAAAGAGGCCAGAGATCCCGACTTGGAATTCCAAGTTGGATGACCGTTCAAAACATATTTTCCCAGTCTGAGCAAATTTTTTTCACAGTTCCCAGTGGTTTTGAACATGGCAGAAGTCATGCTGGATTGATAGCATGCCCAATGTATTCAACCTTTGGTGTTGCATGTGAATGTTTATCCTTTTAAGCTTGGAAAAGAGACCCTTAAACCCAGACTTGGACCACACACAGGCTAGTGATTGCTTTGCAATTTGCAATTTCCAACTTGTTGTGTAATGTTTATGTCCAATGGCCGATGAGCACCGATATATTTTATCTATAATTTCTCTTCATGTGACAAGGCTTGAAAAATATTTTCCAGTAGATTGTCAACTTGGTTCATTATGATGACTGCTTGTCTAGCTTGCTAGCTAAGATTTTGAAAGTATGATGTTGACATGATCAGTCCAATCAAAGCTACGGTAGATATAACGTGATTTGACGTCATTTTACCTGTGGCCAATGACCTTAAGCCTTCTTGGATGGGTGCTTCTAATGTAAATCTATGGCAGCACCCAAGGGGCTTAAATTTTCGAGCTCTACCCAGTAGATTTTGTGGTGACGTAGTGTCCCCATGAGTGACAGAACACTGAGCCAATCATGATGCAACTAGAGAACATTACCAACTCCTATGCTCTGTATTTTCCGCTGGCTGCCCCACCACCACAGAAAGCACTGAGCTAGGCTGAAATGGTTTTTATGTGGCTTTATTAACTCAAACATTTTTTTTTACATTGTTTGCAAACTGATATGTGGCATGTATTAATGCCAAAATAACATACAAAACAGGCAACAACAACAAAACAATTGTTTTTTGTTTTGTTATTTTTTGCTAAACAGGTGGGGCTCAAAATTAATGACTGTTCACTAATGGTTGGGTTTCTCACAAACACTAAAGCCCATCCACAAAACATATTAAATTATAATCAGGTTCATTAATCACAAAGTTTGGGATTCCTAGAGTATTTTGCAATGGAACACATAATAGTACCCAACTTTCAGTGACCTAAGGCATTGAACAAATGTTTTTACAGACCAGAGGTTGGCTTTTGGTGGGTATTTGGTCAGTGTCAGTGTACAGAGTCCTATGACAATGGGTCTGACCTGTGTGTTTTGGCCATGTTTGACGAGACGTTTCCAGCTCTGGCTGAAGAATGGGTCTGGGTGGCTGGGCAGGAGCTGGCATGGCCTTCCTGACCTGATGTCATCTGATATTACAGATGGTTCCAAACGACCGTTTTAACAGCAGCCTACTGTTTATCAGCCCTTCGACGAACAAACAGTATGGACTTCATCGCGTGTAGCATTTAGGTTTAACCACAACTTGATGTAGACTAGTATGGTACTTGCTTTCCAAGAACATTAAAGCTGTGAACTTGAATCAAGCTCTACAACCACACAAAGTGTCTGGCAATTTGAATCAAGAATGCATGGTCTTGCATGGATGTGCATTATATGGGAGGAAATTGGATTCACCAGACTTAATATGCTGAGACCTTTCTGCTCCATTGAGAAAATTCCCTCTGATTTTTGTTTATAATTTGGTTTTACATTTTTGTTTGCTGGAAGAGACGGTCACACCATGTCGAATGTAATGAATGTTTTAGGGTGGGCCAAAGTCAGGGTTTCATGCAGGGGCGCAACTTTGGTTTTAGAAGTGGGGGGGACATTTTTATTTATTTATTTTGAATCCACTCTCATAATCAGTCCAAACCGCCTACCCAACGCTCGGAGGCTTCCTCATGGTCCTAAAGCACACCGTTGCCTCGTTTTGTATCACATTCTAATGATAAAACTGGGGTGGGACAATGTCCCCCACATCCCCAGTGAAAGTTGATCCCCTGGTTTTATGGCACATTCAGCCCCAACCACTATCACATCCTCAATTAGGATAGGACTTAGGAATCAGAGAGCATGAATGGAAGCTAGAGAGAGAGAGAGAGAGAGAGAGAGAGAGAGAGAGAGAGAGAGAGAGAGAGAGAGAGAGAGAGAGAGAGAGAGAGAGAGAGCCCTGCTTTACTTTCAACTCAGTTGGCCCACCTGCTTTGTATTAGAGTGCAGGGCTGGTCCAGAGGGCAAGGAGAGGGGTCAGAGCAGTGCTCTACCAGGGTATGGTATACAGATGGAAACCTTAGTGGGGCTAGCTACATCTGTTAGCATCTGGACAGTTATTTTCCCCTCCATGGCATATCTGACCATGACTTGTTTACATAATCACTGCAGTAGCTAAATCGTCATGGTTTTGATGAGAAGTTAATGTGGTCTTTCAAGACCCTGAGTCATAGGCATTGGCAGTGAAAGTGTCAAAGACAAATGGCTGTGCTAATCACTGAGTTAGTTTTTCAACATCCCCTCTTGTTTATTTGACAATAATACAGAACACATTTTAATGAAATTATGGACATTTAAATGATGGAACTTTAATAAACTAAATAGAGAATGGGCTTGTCCTTCACCTCTCGCTCGCACACACACACACACACACACACACACACACACACACACACACACACACACACACACACACACACACACACACACACACACACACACACACACACACACACACACACACACACACACACACACACACTCTCTCCCGGAGTCTTCCAGGAGCATCGCGTGCAGTGAGCGGACAGTTGTGTCTCGGGGCTTGTTATGGGTCTCTAATGATCCGTACGGTAGTCATTGTTCTATGGGCCGGCGTTTGGAGACAGACAGCTGAGGTTTCCGGTACTTACGCTGGCTTTACTGGCCTGTCTGCTGTCTGCATCCCAGCTCTCCAGACCACATTGTACCAGCACAGTCTGCTGCTTTTTTCTTTTACCCAGCGCTGGGATGAGCTGAGCTACGCCGCGAGTGCTGTCTCCACCAAGACTTCACAAATCTCTGCTGAATTCCACCTAATGGAGCTGGCTTCATTGTCTAATGCTGTTGGAGCCCAGTGCCCAGGGCTCTCGGCTCCACACGACTTTACCACAACACACTGCTCTTCCATCCACAGCTAGCTACACTGTAATTATTGCTTCATTCTGTACACGGATACAGAAGCAACAAACTCATTCTGTCCCGGGATGGATAATGTATTTTATACATACCAAATGGATGGTTTAGCATAGTATGTTAATTTTTTTATTTTTTATTTATTTAACCCTTATCTTACCAGGTAAGTTGACTGAGAACACATTCTCATTTACAGCAACGACCTGGGAATAGTTACAGGGGAGAGGAGGGGGGATGAATGAGCCAGCCGTTAGTGTATGTTAGCCATCAAGAGCCCTACATATCGTTCAGGTTGACAGCATCTGTTTCCTCTTCCACTTTCCCCAGTTTCTCCCAAGTGTGTCCACAACGGGAAGGAGTTTTCAGAGGAGGAGGTGTACCGTATGGACCCGTGCTGGCTCTGCCAGTGCCGAGGAGGGATATCCTTCTGCTCCAAAGCAGAATGTGCGGAACTCGACTGTGAGAACTTCTACATCCCGGAGGGAGAATGCTGCCCCGTATGCATAGGTACACACATCAAAAGTTAAACAACAGTATAAAAGATATAGATGTTTTATAGATAAGTGAGGTTTTGTATGACACGACTAGATTTGTGGAGGTGAGCTGACACAGTCAGGGAGGCCGTTTGTGATTAGTGTTGATTGTGGCCAGACTGGCAGGGGAGGCACTAGGGAGGCAGGGGGGCAGACGTATCGAGCACATAAGGCTTTAGTACACTCTCCCAGGGCACCCAACACGCCATACAATGGCCTTACCTTAATCGCTTCCATTTACATCCAGCTCGACTCAAGATTCATTAACATGCTTCACATACAAGGACTGGTCAAAAGAATTAGCAATGTCTCGGAAGTCAGGAACATAAACCTCCTTTGAGTGACTGCTTTGGCTTCATTATATCTGGTAGCCTTAATGGAGGGAGACATGTTTGTACCTGACCTCCTCACTAAAACACATGTCCTCAGAGGCAGGTAAAAACACTGGTACCTGCGGTTGGAGCTGTTGAAAGGGTTTGGGCAGCGCATGTGGACAAATGACTGTACGTAACAATTTCAAAGATTTTACTGAGTTACAGTTCATATAACGAAATCAGTCAATTTAAATAAATTCATTAGGCCCTAATCTATGGATTTCACATGACTGGGAATACAGATATGCATCTGTTGGTCACAGATACCTTTAAAAAAGTATGGGGGTGGATCAGAAAACCAGTCAGTATCTGGTGACCATATTTTGCCTTATGCAGCGTGACAGATCTCCTTCGCATAGAGTTGATCAGGCAGTTGTGGCCTGTGGAATGTTGTGGAATGTTGTCCCACTCCTCTTCAGTGGCTGTGCGAAGTTGCTGGATATTGGAGGGAACTGAAACACGCTGTCGTACATTTTTAGCTTCCAGGAATTGTGTACAGATCCTTGCGACATGGGCCGTGCATTATCATGCTGAAACATGAGGTGATGGCAGAGGATGAATGGCACTACAATGGGCCTCAGGATCTCGTCACGGTATCTCTGTGCTTTCAAATTGCCAACGATAAAATGCAATTGTGTTCATTGTCCATAGCTTATGCCTGCCCATACCATAACCCCACCGCCACCATGGGGCACTCTGTTCACAACGTTGACATCAGCAAACCGCTCAACCACACAACACCAACACACACACCAACACCATGCCATCTGCCCGGTACAGTTGAAATTGGGATTCATCCAGGTAGAGCACACTTCTCCAGCATGCCAGTGGCCATCGAAGGTAAGCATTTGCTCTCTGAAGTCGGTTACAACGTCGAACTGCAGTCAGGTCAAGACCCTGGTGAGGACGACAAGCATGCAAATGAGCTTCACTGAGACTATTTCTGTGCAGAAATTCTCCAGTTGTGCAAACCCACAGTTTCATCAGCTGTCTCAGACGATCCAGCAGGGGAAGAAGCCGGATGTGGAGGTCCTGGGCTGGGGTGGCTACACGTGGTTTGCGGTTGTGAGGCTGGTTGGACGTACTACAAATTCTCTAAAACGATGTTGAAGACAGAGAAATTAACATTCAATTATCTGGCAACAGCTCTGGTGGACATTCCTGCAGTTAGCATGCCAATTGCACGCTCTTTCAAAACTTGAGACATCTGTGACATTTAGTGTTGTGTGATAAAACTGCACATTTTAGAGTGGCCTTTTATTGTCCCCAGCACAAGGTGCACCAGTGTAATGATCATGCTGTTTAATCAGCTTCTTGATATGCCACACCTGTCAGGTGGATGGATTATCTTGGCAAAGAAGAAATGTTTACTAACAGGGATCTAAAC